>NC_045552.1:41752024-41984524 GCF_009769535.1 Thamnophis elegans
CTGGTCCACACATCTTAAAGTTGCCAGGATGGAGAAACATTGTCTTACCTTCACTTTGAAAATTCCTGGTTTAATGTAAACTAGACAGACACCTGTGTTGCTTATAAGCTACAGGTAGTCTTCGTTTTCAACCATTTCTTTAGTGTCCATTCAAAGTAGTAACAACAGCACTGAAAAAGCCACTTATGACCATTTTAAAAAATCTTACTACCGTTGCAGTATCCCATGAGTAACATGATCAAAATAATCAGATGCTTGGCAACTGGTTCACATTTATGACGGTTGCAGTGTCCCGGGGCCATGCTATCTCCTTTTATGGCCTTCTGGCAAGCCAAGTCATTGGGGAAGCCTGATTCACTTAATGACCACATTAATAACAACTGCAGTGATTCGCTTAACAACCGTGGGAAGAAAACTAACACAATGGGGCAAAATTCAATTAAAATCTGTCTCATTTAGTGACAGATTTTTTGTGTTCAATTTTGGTCATAAATAGAGGTCTACCTATACCTAACCTCCAGATCCCTTGCCAGAGGGAACATCCAAAATTTGCGATCCATGTGTCTTTCCGTGAAATTGTCTGTGTTTGCTCAAAGTTTTGCATTGTGTACACGTGCATTTTTCATGATCAAACGTGTGGCTACTTAAACCTTTTGATAACAATGTTTTGAGACACACAATAAAGTGCACCAAACGTATCTTTTCATGCTCGAGCCATGCAGTCTTTTCGGAAGTTGGTACTGGCTGTCTCTCCTTCATTTTTTCTGCTTTGTGTTCAACAATTTGCTCAATTCTAGAAAGTAAACAATTGCAAGAGTGGGCAATTTCATAATGGCTTCAGTAATTTTGAGTCTTAAAAAAAATCAATTGCTCATTTCTTGAAAATATAATACACGTTGGCAATTTTGTTTAAAAGATAGAATGGGTATGTGCTATGGTTTCTTTTATTTATTATTGTTTCACCTAATTTTGGTCTGTCTATTTATTTATTTTTCAAATTTATACAAAGTTACCTGACTCCACAATGACTCTTCCTAACTGTCTTACCAGGATAATATTTTGATAAATCCATTCTTACATTAAAAGCTTTTTTTGGGGGGGGGATCAACATTTATTTTAATTTGCAAAATTTCTGAAAATATTCAAGGTTTCACATTTTATAAACAATTGTACAGGTTTCTAACCAGAGAGAGATGACAGGAGTCCTAAACATAGAAACTAAAATCAAAATGCTCTTAATATGATTGGGGCTTTTTTTCCATGTTTGTTGGAAATAGAGATGATAACCAACATTTTATCCGAAAAAAAAACCCCTTTTCTGTTGGAATAATAAAGGAATAATTTATTTTTCTGTCACTTTTAGTAATTGCTGTTTAACATGATCATAATTCAAATGAACTAGTCACCAATAGCACCTCTGAATCATTTAGAAACAGTTTATTTTACACCAACTCTGAAGAACAGAATTTCCATAATGTTTTTAATAGAAAAATACTTTTTAATTATGCGCTAGCAAAGTGGTCATTAACAGCTAAGAACAGAAAGTGGATTTTTAGTTTAGTTTCTGGGGATTAATTTCCATCCCTCCCATTTTTGCACCTCATAGCATTAACAATTAGAAATTCCAGGAATTATAGATGCCCACTGTGGAAGAGCCACAGCTTATGCAGGGGGAAAAAATATTTTCATCCAAGAAACAACCATCTGAAAACAAAGGAGGCTACCTCATTCAAAAACAGATTATATTTTCACCCATTCCACTATTATGTATTCAGTCTGACAGCAACACTTGATAATCTTAGACACAAATGTTCTAACCCATGATGGCTAACCTTTTTTGGTCGGAGTGCCCAAAGTGTACACCCAAATCCCTCAAATGCAATGTGTGCACCCCCTGTGCATGCATCCCACCTCTTGCATGTGCATGCAAACCCCCTGCACAATCCCCGTGGATGCACGTGTGCCCCCTGCTAGTGCTCCATCTCCCGCATGCACACACAACCCGCACGCCCCCTGTGAATGCATGCATAACCCCCACACACACAGCCCCCACCCCCTGCGCATGCGACTCCCTGGAACATCCCCCTGTGCATGCGCATGCAAACCCCCCCCACACCCCCTGCCCCCCCCTGCATGAAAGAGACCTGAGGACCAGCTGGCCAGCAGGAGGCGCAGGCGCATGCTCAGTTGACCTGATCTGTGGCAATGGCTCGCATGCCATCAGAGAGTCCCATAGGTTCGCCGTCATGGTTCTAACCTATCTAATGCTTGAAACTTTTAAGACATCTTCCAGCCGATGGACCTGTGACAGTTTGTGTATAAAACATCTTCTCCCCTGCTTCAAATCTTCAAAGATTATCATTTTTTCTGAGAAGCGTAGTTTATCCCTGCTGCAATTAAGCTGTTTGCAACTAAAGCCTAACTATGATTGCTATACGCAGCCCAATTCAAACCATATAACAGCATGATCGACCTAGAAGAATTTAAGCAAAATGTTTAAGAAGACCTTTCTAGGTCTCTTGCTGTGTGCCAAATACAGCACCTCGGCAGAAAACAGGAGTAAGTAAATTTGAATTCAGTCTCTGGATATATTTTTTTTAACCTAATGCGTCAGTCATTAGGACACTGCAGTTCTAATGACTGACCCATTTAATGTTGGTGGGCAACTTCAAATCTTGGGGAACAGCTGTTCAAAAGAAACAAAGTCAACATGGCTTTTCTGGTGATGTCATCTTAATGTTAGAACCAGATGAAGCTAGATCAACATTAAGGTAAAGGATCTTATCTATAGAAGTCCAAAAGAAACCATGACTTTTTCACACAATATAATTGCAAATAACTAAATTTCAGTTTTGAATACAAAACCCAGGTAGTTTCCAAATGGAAACACCTTCTCTTCAATTAAAACAGTCAACTATGCTGACTCCAATCTTGAACTTACTGCCTTAAAATCCTTCCCAGGTTCTATATTGGATTTTTAAAGCACATAAATAAACTATTGACTGGGCACCCTATGTGACAGGTTTGAGACCCTTTCCATAGAATTTCTCATTTATCTGACCATGTCATGTGGCTGAATTCACTGGAGAAAGCAATTAGTTTGGGAAGAGTTAGAAGTAAGAGGAAATCAGGACATCAAAGAACATGGTGGACATTATCAAAGCTGACACCAACCAGAGCATAGAACAACTCAAAGAAATATGGCAAGATTGGAAGATGTGGAGAGACCTGAGTCATAGAATTGGAATCGGGTACAACTGAATGAATAACAACAACAACAACAACACCACCACCACCATCATCATCATCATCATCATCATCATCATCATCAGTACTTTTAATTTATGCTCAGCTATAAACCATGAACTAAAATCATGGCATCCAACCCTCTCAATTCCTGGCAAATAGATGGGGAAGAAATGGAGGTAGTGGCAGACTTTATTTTCCTGGGCTCCAAGATCACCTCAGATGAGGACTGCAGACAATAAATTAAAAGACAGTTGCTCCTGGGCAGGAAAGCTATGGCAAATCTAGACAGCACACTAAAAAGCAGAGACATCACCCTGCCAACAAAATTGTGTAAAGTCAAGGCTTTGGTTTTCCCAATTGCAATGTATGGCTGTGAAAGTTGGATCATAAGAAAGGCTGAGCGCCGAAGAATGGAGGCCTTTGAACTCTGATGCTGGAAAAGATTCCTGTGATCTCTTGGACTGCAAGGCAATTAAACCAGTCAGTCCTAGAGGAGATCAACCCTGACTGCTCTTTAGAAGGCCAGATCCTGAAGATGAAACTCAAATACGTTGGCTACCTAATGAGAAGGAAGGACTCACTGGAGAAGACCCTCGTGCTGGGAAAGATGGAGGGCAAAAGAAGAAAGGGACGACAGAGAATGAGGTGGCTGGATGGAGTCACTGAAGCAGTAGGCATGAGCTTAAATGGACTCCAGAGGAGGATAGAGAACAGGAAGGCCTGAAGGAACATTGTCCATGGGGTCATGATGGGTTGGACATGACTTTGCAGCTAACAACAACAACATAAACCATGATTATTAACAAACATAATTTCCAAAGAAGGAAACCTCTATATCCTAGAATGTATAAACCCTGTTTGCAAGATGCCTCCTAGATTTGACTAGTAGAGTTAGTGATCTTTCTCTCTCTTTTTGCTATGCTATCTACTTCCTTTGTGTAGCTTCAGTTTTCCTCCTTGCTTTTTAAGGACACTGAATTATCCACAATGAAGCTCTTTTTAGAAAGACACTTCTCAAGTAATTTAATGTCTTCTAGTACATGATGCATTCAAAAACTGCACAAGGTTTTGGCATAAGCTTTTGTTGCTCCGACTATGCCTTCGCTGTGCAGACGTTACTCATTCCTTACCCTTAAGAATCTTCCCCCATCCTTCATTTTGCTCTGAAATGAAAACAAGTAGCCGCAAAGTTGATTCGGATGGTATTGATTAAATTTATTTTCTCCCAGTTGAGTCAAATTGATTTCACTCACATTATTAATTCCCTGATATAAAGACTCTCTGTGAGAAGCCTTGTGGAGAAATGGCTATGTGAATGAATCTAAATTAAAATGTAACCGAAAAACTTGTTTTACCCCACTGAACTTAATAAATAAAGTGAGATCATTGATGCTCAGTGCATTATGACAATCTAGTAATACCTAGAAGGCATTTAGTGATAATCAGGGATGGAAACATCAGATGGCAGCTAAGTGTTTGAGGCTTGCATCCAGGGATCTCATCTGCATATGAAAATTATTCCTCCCAGCATGGTAGCCCCGAAGAGGTCAGGAATAAATACAAGTCATCTCCACTCCATGTCAAACTGCATCCGATCAGCATCCGAGTATTTTTAGAAGTACAGTTCTTCATCCCAATTATAGCGTGCCCATCACACTAATAAGGCAGGAAACAAAGTGCTCATTAATGAGGCTTTTCCAACAGAATGATGGAAAGTACTATTCATCACGTACTAAAATATTCTTCCTATGATAAGTAAGAAGGAAAAGAATGACTGAAAATCCACTTCCTTAAATAAACAACTAATTACAACGAAAAATTACTATATAACTAAGGCGACCGCGAGCTTCAAAAATCACCCACAAGGAGCACTTCAGATCTTGTGTAAATAGGAACCTGAAAGGGATATCTGCTTTAAGAAACCGCCTTATTAAGTTAATCCGAGTCTTCAAGGAACAGAACATTCTTTTCTGATTCACTCAAAAGGGAGCAAAATATAATGGGACTTCAATGAATAATGGAAATGTTCTGAGTTTGCAAGAGATCTTGCAGGAAATGACCAGCCTACTTTGAATTCATGTGACTCTTATCTACTGCTAATTTGCTCAGACAATTAATAGTTCAGATTCTTATAGAGATCTTATGTTTGTGGTAAATATTAATGCTCATTTGAACTGCCTGGATCTCCTGATTTCCCCAGCATCTGACAAATCCAAAGTAATTTTCTAAACCACGTTTAAAGTATGCATGGACAAATCAGTCACCTGTTCTTATCAAACCATGTTTCACTTGAATACCCTGACCAGAAAGGGATATGAATTAATTTAGAAGAGTTTGGGTCTGATTTTTTTCCCCCTGCTCAACACATTCATTCATTCATTCATTCATTCATTCATTCATTCATTCATTCATAATCCCAAATGATTCTGGGCAACCCACAAAAACAAATATAAAAACAAAAACAGATTACAAAAATATCCCTACAAAATGATTACAAAGAAACAATCCAGGAAACAGATCAAAATATAACATTTCAAAAGTAAAAGACTTTTATACACCTTACCATAAGCAATGTTTTCAAGGCTTTTTAAAATGCCATCAGGGTGGGATCCAGAATGATCACATTCTGAAGGTCAGAGGCTGCTACAGAGAAAGGGGCATTTCCTGGGAACTGAAATAGACTAACTGTTGGATTGTACTGGCAGAAACCATGGGAGACAGGAAATCTCTCAAATAATTGGGTGCTATGTCATAGTCACATTATCTTCATGTGAAACTTATATATGACTCAAGAAGCCACATTACAAAAAGAATAGGGTGAAACAAACTGGCTCTAGGTTGGCAAAGGTGCATGACGTAGTTGTATAAAAGGTAAAGGTTCCCCTTGCATATATGTGCTAGTCGTTCCCAACTCTAGGGAGCAGTGTTCATCTCTGTTTCAAAGCCGAAGAGCCAGCGCTGTCCGAAGACATCTCTGTGGTCATGTGGCTGGCATGACGCAATGCCCAAGGTGCACAGAACGCTGTTACCTTCCCACCAAAGGTGGTCCCTATTTTTCTACTTGCATTTTTACATGCTTTTGAACTGCTAGGTTGGCAGAAGCTGGGACAAGTAACGGGAGCTCACTCCATTATGCAGCGCTAGGGATTCGAACCGCCGAACTGCCAACCTTTCTGATCGACAAGCTCAGCATCTTTAGCCACTGAGCCACCATGTCCCTTCAACCTATATACTGAACATATATTAAGGGAAACTAGCTTGGAAGGTGATCATGATTTTAAAACTGGAAATTCCCTGGATCTAGAAGCCTGCAACAGTCACAGCTAGTCAGTATATGTGGGATTGAACTGGAGTTACTTTTTCCCAATCCAGGCTCATCCAGTCTCTGGCCAGAATGTCAACCACCTTTGACCATATCCATATGGCAATGTTCAACAGTTTCTAAACATCTGAGATTCTAAGTAGAGGTATGCAGAATGTTTGGTGACCAGGTTTCTGACTTCGAAGCGTCTGAGTTTGGGCCTTGGGATAACCATTCTGCCTTATTCTGAAGCATCAGAAATGTTCCAGCATCATTTTACCCACATAGGAAGTCTCCTTACTATCCTGTTGGAACAATCCATTGTGATGCATGTTGTAATTATGCAAAACTTGAAATCTGCCTTTCAATTATTTAACGGAGAATACTAGCAGTTGAAATATTCAATTCAGAAGATTTTCTGAGTGAGGTGATTAATATTGAGAAGAGTTGCAAATCTTGAGCATACTGGGACTGTCTGGGTAAGATTCTAGCAGGTAAGAAATTTTGCAGCTTCTTTTTCATGAAAATACCTTCTGGCTTTAAATGGGGAAGGAGTTCAGCATTCTGTTCCTTGTTAATGTATACATTTCCTGTACCTGGTTAAACAAACTGTGTTTCAAAGCAGAGATCATTTCAGTTTAGCGCCTGGACTGGTTTGTATCAGAAATAAGAGATTATTCAGTTTTCAATTAATTGCTATATAATGTACTATTGTAAAGGCTGTTTTCTTTAAAAATCAGCTATGCAATCATGAAGAATAATTTCTTGTTTTATTAAACAGAGGTTTTTTTTAAAAAAAATAATCTCATTATGTTCAAGATGCTTCTTATTTGAAAAGAATTATCTCCTGGAGATTTAGAGATATAGTAAGGAAGGATAACATGGAAGATAGAAACATGTTCATGACATGACACTCCATTTGGAGAGATTTCTCTCACCTCTTGTTTCTTCATTGAAAGGCTAGCCTCTAATTAACCTTTTCTTGTGGGTTCAAATGACACCAAGAGCCTCATGATGTTAATTATCTAACAAGTAATCCTTCATATTATGGGATAGGTTTGGCATAATCTTGGCCACAAATAGCTAAGTATGCCACATGAGTGTAAGTGACATATTTATTTCTTTGACCCTAGAGCAGGAGTTTTAAGAAACTTAAACCATGATGACAGCAATATTGTTGAGGAGGGATGTCCAACCTTAGCAACATTAAGACTTGTAGACTTCAACTCCCAGAATTCTCCAGCCAACAATGCCCCATAGTTGGTGAGGAATTTGGGGAGTTGAAGCTCATAAGTCTTAATGTTGTTAACATTCCTCCCCAACAGTATTGCTGACATCATGCTTTAAATTTCTTTCAACCTTTTGGGCAATGCTTTCTACTAAACCATTTTTATTGGCTGTCCATAGCACACTTCAAGCTGTGAGTTTAAAGATTTAAAGTCAAATCAAATAACAGGTAAAAGGGAGTATGCATTTATGTTTCTTTTCATTCTTTTAACCAATATTTCCTTTGCTAAAATGAGAATTCTTTAAAAGGACTGAAGACATGTAATGTTGTATTTTTGTATTTATGATATTTATTTACCAGGAGGACTCTGAACAGTTTACAATATCTCTCTTAGGATAAGAAGGTGAAAAGCAACATGAAATAATCTAATAAATTACAGTTAATAATCTCCCTAGACTAAAAACAGCCAAAGTGATGCATTGAACACATTAGCACATGCAAGTGATAAAGTTGAAGCACATTTCTACAAGGAACATGGCTTCAAACTTCTAAAACCAACATAAAACTGCTATGTTTCTATCAATTACTTTTCTAACAAATAATTGATGGTGCAGTGGTCAGAACGCAGTATTGCAGGCCAGGAGTTCGATCCTGACCGGCTCAAGGTTGACTTAGCTTTCCATCCATTCAATAAAGCACTGTGAAGCATTATATAAGTACTATTACTGTTGTTATGTTCCTTTGTTTTGTTTGATTTGATTTCTGGCCACTGCAAATACCAGTGAAGTTGGAATATTTCAACTTTTATTTCCTTTACAGACTTGCAAGAAATGCAAGAAATGGTTCTACAGTTACTTTTCATCACTATTGTAACTGCAAATAGTCCCTAACCAAAGAAATCATTAAATTAGGACTACCTGTAAAAAAAAAATACTTGTTGGTGGTAAGCTGAGTTTTCTGAACTCACAAAAAGACAGTCTTCCACATTGCCATTTTTTAAATAATGTTGTTATATCACAAATGATTTTAGTATTACAGCTGTTTTCCTCTTGCTCTTTAAGAAGATATCTTCCATTGAATGAGGGCAAAACCTTAGTGGATAAAGAAATGGATGCCTTAAGTCACATGGAAATGCAACCCTTCCAGGAGCAGAAAGACTAAAAGAGCTAATTATGTTCGCTAGCATCAGGGCAAAGGCAGTGATTACCAGGATCAGAATAATTTTCTTTTCCTCTTCTTGGTGACCAAGGAAGCCAAACACCCAAGAAAGCTGGGCAGATGGAGTGAAGCTATTTAACCTTTGTGTCCTGAGCATTTTTCGGTTCAAAACACCCCTTTTCCAGTTATATTTTTGCCAGTGAAGTGAGAAAAAGAGTTACTCAAAGCTCATGGTTCGAATCCCAATGAGTCATCAATCCCCTTTCTGGATGCAACCTTTTCTTCAATTCTATTCATGGGTGTATATCGTCTTTCAAAACAGAACTGTTCCATATAGATTGTTATAAATGCTTTAAAAATCAACATTGGAAAGAAACAAGATATAAATTATTAAATTACAAAATGAACAGATTCTTAAAATACTACACAATAGCATTGCCTTGCTTTTGTAAACTGCCCTGGAAGGATTGCTAAAAGGTATTATTTTTATTTTAACATGAAAAAAATGACTTGGGACAGAGTGCAGTTTAAAAAATATAAGTTACAATTAAGATATTAAAAGCATTTTAAAACAATAAAAGCAACTTTTAAAACCCCCCACCATAAATTCAAGTTGTTGGAATGTAGTGTAAAACTTAACATCTAGACTAATACCTAGATAACATGCTTTGTATGGCCTTGTTTTCTGTGAAAGTCTTTGGTCCTTGTCTCTAAAATAGTGCTGAAGATTGTATTCTGTTGAAGTTTTGCTTACAAGTCTATTCCATTTTTGTACTGAATGCCTTTACTTCTTCTCCTTTTTGATCTTGAGCATGTACTTAGCTAATCCTTTAACCAGCTTTAGTGTAAATTGAAGACAGCTCTTAACAAAACAGACCAAAATGTTTTGTTAACCTATCCATTCTAAACCTGAGCTAACAAAACTATTTATTTTTGAATTCTGCTTCATAAAATGACTTGTATTAATCAATAGGCTAAAACAATGGACAAGTTCCAACAAATTAATGGACCTTGTTCTTTCTAACCCTACAACAGCCATATGGAATGTGACTCCAGTCACATTCTAGCTACCCTACTAAATTTAGTTTCACACCCCTGGTCCTCAGTAGGATCTTGCCTATGGAAGTGCAACATAAATAAAGCAGGAATGATTTTCTGTGTTATTTCTTTTAATTACTGGGACCATAAAAACTACTTTTCCTTGGCATGTGCCTAGCAATTCTGAGAAAGTCATAAAATCTAAATAGCATTTAGGAAGAAGATGGCTTCATTGCTGTTAGACTCTTTCCAGATAGATGGAAATTAAAAGAAAGGATATTCTGAATAATTATATACTAAAGGACCCTTCAAAGCTGTTCTCCAAGAGGATCCTTTCTAGTTCAAGAAGACATCAACACTTCCAGGCCCTTGGTAATTCTTCTGAAAAGTGAGGTTTTTACATTGTTTATGGTACACCTTTCTAATGAGCTAAAAAACTGATCAAATTATTAGCTCGGTGGAATCATCCAAGTAAATTGCTTTTTAAAAAAAGGAAAGTTGTATCTGGAAAGGTGAACCTCCTCTCCCCACCCCAATTATTTAATGATCTACTGTTAGTAAATATCCAGATGACCACTTTGTTATTGTTGTTAATTGTGAAGTCATGTCCAACACATCATGACCCCATGGAAAACATTTCTACATGCCTTCCTGTCCTCTACCATCCTCAGAGTCCATTTAAGCTCACGCGACAGCTTCAGTGACTTCATCCAGCCACCACACTCTCTGTCATCCCCTTCTTCTTTTGACCTCCATCTTTCCCAGCATGAGGCTCTTCTCCAGTGAGTCCTTCCTTCTCATTAGGTGGCCAAAGTATTTGAGTTTCATCTTCAGGATTTGGCCTTCTAAAGAGCAGTCAGGGTTGATTTCCTCTAGGACTGACCAGATGGATCGTCTTGCAGTCCAAGGGACTCGCAGGAGTTTTCTCCAGCATCATAGTTCAAAGGCCTCAATTCTTTGGCTCTCAACCTGCCTTATGGTCCAACCTTCACAGCCATCCATTGGAACTGGGAAAACTATAGCCTTGACTTTACGCACGTTTGTTAGCAGAGTGATGTCTCTGCTTTTTAGTATGCTATCTAGATTTGCCATAGCTTTCCTCCCCAGGAGCAAGCATCTTTTAATTTCTTGGCTGATGACCACTAGATGTCAGAATAAATACAGAAAGTCTATTTTTTGGATATTGTTTAGTGGTTTCCTGGATTATGTCACTCCAATACCAAATAGATCTTTGCTGTTGTTGTGCTTAAGTGAATCTACAGTTTTGTACCTTGAACAAAAAAAAAGATTTATTTCAGGAAATTTAGGTATTCCCTTCTTTTAGATCTTGGTGGAAATATTATCTATGTGAATCAATCCAGGGCAAGATGAAAGTCCTTTCATGAAAAACTATGGATTCAATGGAAGAGAATATCTGTAGCTCAAATGGAACTGAGGGATCCTTAGTGCTCACTGATCTTTGTTGTTTTCTTGCAGATGTTTCATTATCATATCATTATGAGCCATGGTGACACAGTGGTTAGAGTGCAGTATTGCAGGCTACTTCTGCTGACTGCTGGCTGCCTGCAATTTGGCAGTTCAAATCTCACCAGGCTCAAGGTTGACTCAGCCTTCCATCCTTCCGAGGTGGGTAAAATGAGGACCCAGTTTGTTGGGGGCAATAGGCTGACTCTGCAAACTTCTTAGAGCACTGTGAAGCACTGTGAAACAGTATATAAGTTATTGCTGTTATCCAACAAGTAACATTTTCAGTGCTAGTAGGGAGTGGGAATTGGGGCTACCCACTCCCTTCTAGCACTGAAAGGGTTACCTAGTTAAATAATGAAGTGTCTGCAAGGAAACAACCAAGCTCAGAGAGCTCACCAAGGATCCCATAAACTATGGACTGTAATCTATCATCAATTGGTAGAAAATATGTTTTTTTTTTAAATTCTCCAGCCTAGGATCTAGAAAGAATGAATGAATGACATGCCCAGAGTCTGAACTTAAGTGAAGACTAACTCTTGTTTCTTTGATTTCCTGACCATAATCCAGCATCTTAACCAGTACAAAGTATTGGTACACACCAGTGACGTGCGGTGAAGCTTCTGGCTGGTGAGGCAAAAAGAAAGAAAGCGGCTCCCCCCCCCCTCGCCCGCAGCAGGCTGGAGCGAGAGCCGCGGTCTCCCAGCCAGCAGCCCCAGGAGGAAACGGCGAAGAGGGGTGGGGGTGTTCCAAGAAGCCCCCTTCCCTTTTGGCACTCCGCAAGGCCTGCCAGAGCTCTGGGAGAAAGCGGCGGGAGCGGAATGCTGTCCTCTATTGCCGGAAAGTCCGGCGAGGGAAGCGGGGCTCGTGGAGACTCGCTCGCAGCCGGCTTCTCTGGAGCGGAGGGGAGGGGGAGATAGAAGCGGAGCGGATCGCAGCAGCAAGAGGATCTGCTCCGCTTCTATCACCCCCCCCCCGCTCCAGAGAAGCCGGCTGCGAGCGAGTCTCCATGAGCCCCGCTTCCCTCGCTGGACTTTCCGGCAATAGAGGATAGCATTCCGCTCCCGCTGCTTTCTCCCAGAGCTCCGGCAGGCCTTGCGGAGTGCCAAAAGGGAAGGGGCTTCTTGGAACACCTACCCCACCCCTCTTCGCTGTTTCCTCCTGGGGCTCCTGGCTGGGAGATGGAACCAGGGCTGCAAACACCCTCCCCACCCCTCTTCGCCTTTTGCCTCCGCGGTTCCTCCTCGCCCCCCACCTCCTCCATCCCCAAGTCTGTCTCCGCCAGGCGTCTCACGTTTATGCCCGCCATAAACGTGAGATGCCTGGCGGACACAGCGGGGGGATGGAGGAGGCGGAGGGGGGCAAGGTGGCAGCCGGCGAAGAAAGGGGATAGGAGGAGGAGGAAAGGAAGAGGGGAGCAGGATGGGGGGGAGAGGGCTGCCCCTCTCTTCTCAAACAAACAAGGCTCCCCTCCCTGCGTCTGCTCCTTCCCTCTCTTCTCAAGCAAACTCTCTCTCAAATTGAGAGAGAGTTTGTTTGAGTGAAGTTAAGAAAGAAAGAAACACACACACAATAAAAACAAATGACAATTACTTAAGTTACAAATAAATTGAATTCCTCCCCCCTCCCTCTGACCCACATACCTTCCAGCTACGCCAAAATTCCAGATTCGGTCTAGCTAGGCTTCAGGGCCAGGCAGGCTAGGATAGTGGCTCCTAGAGCCACCACGTGCCCTCTGCAGGAAGAGGCCCGAGAACTATGGGCCTCATTTGCATACTAATTTTTTGCTTTTTAACCCTTGGTTAACCCTTAAAAGGCAAAAACCTTATGCAAAGGAGGCCCCGAGTTCTCTGGCCTCCTCCTATACTTAAACACTATGTACACTCCAAATCACTGTGAGTTGAAGTCTGGTAGCAACTAGCTTGGCCTTAATTATTTTAGAAAAAATCTTTAAAATTCCTTCCTTTTCCTGAGGAGACTGGTGAGGCCCCGCCTCCCCTGCCTCTAGTGAGTGCACGTCCCTGGTACACACACACTCTCTGTCTCTGTCTCTCTCTGTGTGTATTGGATGTGCACAATACAAAAACTATGCTTTTATTTGACAATAGGAAAGCAAACCATCTTTTAATATTAACTAGAATAGAAGTGAAAAGATAAACCCTTTATCGGTAAGAAATTATCTGGCAAGAATTGGGATATGTTTATACTGTATGTTCAAACTGACAAATTGTGTACAAGTAAGAGAACGTATGCATATTGATAATTCTTACCAAACAGTACAATACATTAATCACTTTTCAGATGGCAAAACGTAAGATATTATTTAGCCATTCATTCATCTCTGAAATAAATATTACTATTATTATTATATCTACAATCTGTACAGAAACATCTCCCATTAATTTCGGAGAAACATATTCCCAGGTAACTGAATATATAATTGTGGACACACTACCTTATGGATGCAGTTGAGAATGTTTAAGCTACTTTATATTGTAATTCATAGTGTTTGAAAATATATAGCATTTGATAAAGAATTTGATATATTGAAGCATAGATATTGTGGTAATAATTGATTTGTATGTACTTATTAGTAAATTAGTATATAGGGATGTGGTGGCTCAGTGGCTAAGACACTGAGTTTGCCAATCAGAAAGTTTGGCAGTGATGATCCCATGACCCCGAGAACACTGCAACCGTCATAAATATGAGTCAGTTACCAAATGTCTGAATTTGGGTCACATGACCATGGAGATGTTGCAATAGTCATAAGTGTGAAAGATGATCGTAACGACTTTTTTTCTCAATTTTGAATGGTCAATAAATGGATGGTTATAAGTCCAGGACTAACTATATACATCTAACTATTACTGTTGTAGCCAAGGAGGAATTAAACGTATAGAAAAAGGATAGATTTGGGAACAGGTGGAGCTTTTGAATATTATACAGATTGTTAGCATGTGTGATGCACCGGCTAAGAACATTAGACTACAACTGGGAGATGCATGGAAAAATCCCCATAAATGGCCATTTCTAAATCTATTTCTTTCAGGAAGAACCCCCTTTTTTCTGTAAACAGTGGGAAAGTTGGCAAAGAGAGATCAACTCTGGAGGTCCTTCTGAGATGAGGAATGAAAAATTCATCAGTTGTAGCTGTCTCGCCAACGGTGCTCCATTCATGGTAAGAACCAAAAAGGAAGCAACTGGGGCAGAATTTCAAAAGTAAATTGCAGGAGGCTTTTGATCATCTAGAAACAAAGTCTTTACAATCCCTACATACTGAAAATTTGGGTCACTCCTCCTATCCCACCAGTTTGATAGTCACTATACATCTATGTAAAACCTAACAAGTTGGTCAAATTTTGGTCAAAGGTTTTGCCTTTTTAATTTTTTTTACATCCTCACACTGGCCTTGAGAGGCGACAGCATGCAAAATATGATTCCAAGCTACCAGTGTCTCATTAGCTTTTGGTGCCAAGTGTCACAAACTCTGCACCAACTGAAGCAGACTCATTTAGAACTGGTGTTGATTGTCTTTTCACCTATATAATTAGAAGCTGCTTTGCTGCATTTTTTTTTTTTTGCAACATGGGGTGAATCTGGGGCTGAACATGTGATTAAATACAATGCTGGTTTTTTTGCTGCTGGATTTATTTCTCTCCAGTACTGATTCCCGTTCTGTGTCAGAGCTGTCTCTGCCTCCTTGCGTCTGTGTTGCTGTGTTGTTTTCCAAGAAGCTAAGCTGTGTTTCAGATACATACAGAAGGTGGGGACTGACAAACGAGAGAGCTGCTTTAGTATGCACATCACGGCTATACTGCAGGGAGCAAGCAGTTATTGCACACATGAGCCAGGATAAACACTTGGTTACTCTCCTTATAAGCACCTCTTCCAACAGGGAGAGGGAATAAAGTGGGAGGAAGAAGCAGCATTTGAAGTAACCTTTTTCCAAGGAGCAGGTAGAGCCACTAGTAGTCTCTCTCCCCATTTCTTACTAAAGAGACATGTGTTATTCCTGCTAAGGAGACGAGGCAGCATCTAAGGGGAGGACAGACTTAAGGGGAGTAGCAACCTATCACAGGTAGGAAGCACTTTTTGACATCTTTCTCAATACTTGTCTTGGCTACTTGTTTCCTTTTCAAGGGCTCACTTTTTCAGACCTCCTGTCATGTTGGCGATCGTATTTCCTATCCTGAATAGAAAGGACCTTGAGGAAACCTTCAGGGTGTTGCTCAGATGCGCTCGTACTCTTGAGTGCTCTTTAAAGTAGAAGAACGTCCCTTTTCTCACCTGGAAGTAGGGAGTGCATTCTGAGTGCTAAAATGCAGCCAGTGGAACTGCAGCTGTTGTCTCCTTCTAAATGAGTCCATGTCACAAACAAAGTAGAAATGAGCCATTTTCAAACAAGAACATCTGCTATATATATTTATAGCAAGTAGCATTGTTGCTTTCTCTCCAATTTGCTGCAATAAATTGTCTGTGTGTTGTGAAGGAAGGAAGGAAGCATGCTCTGGTGTATTCAAAATTATGCTGAGAGTTAATGTACTATTATATTTTCATAGGAATGAATGAATATTTCATCATGAGTTGGGTAAAGTTTTATCTGGGACAGCTTTGTCTTCTCCTACTGTTGTTCTTTGTACTTCTTAATGACAAGTGCTTCAAGTCATCTGGTTTTGTGCAATTGTGGAAGGAGGAAGGAGAAAAAAATATAGGATGTGTCTGGAAAGCTGCTGGTGTTTTCTCAGAAATTTCATTTTAGGAAAGTGGATATGACATTAGATTGTTCTTGCTTATCCTGAAGTTTAACAAAAATGTTTCTTTTGGACAGAAGTGAACTGAATGTTTGCTGAAACTTTCATATTGCATCATATGCATTGGATTTTTACAAGTCAGTGATTTAAAAGTATGTGTGTACAAGCAAACATAAGGATTTTTTGGTGGAGCAGTCCAAATGGATATTAAAAAATTGTTGAAAGTATTGCTGAAATGTCTTTTTAAACATTAATTGTATTGCATTTTGATGTAACATAAGCTTTGCTAAGCAAACTCAATTAATCTGTTTTCAAGAATATACATAAAATTTGACTGTTTCAAAATGCAACACCAAGCCACTGTTGTTATTTTGATAAACTTTTTAGTATATAGTTTCTGTTTAGAATGCAGATAATATTTCTTAATATTTTGTGTAATGCTCAGACTAATTCTCTTAAAAGTGGAAGGGATCTGTTGTGTTTCAGGTAGGAATTTAATTGAGTAGAAAAAAAACACTTTGTGACGTAACACTGAATGATTTTTCTCACTGTACAATTCATAGCTTCATTTTGAAATTGTGCTTATAGGGAAGTTTCTATGAAATATAGCATCTCTTTGGAGATATACATAGAGCCTCAAATAATCAATCCTATTAACAGGATACGGTTAGCACATAACCAGTATTGGCTGGTTAAGCATAGGGTGTCGCTACAATCCTCTTTAAGGGCACCAGGATGAGGTTGGATAAAATATGACTTTCTTTTGTCCTATTATGTTATTTAAACTGATTTTGCAAATAGCAACACTTAAAAATACATACTAATAAGATACCAATGTACACAATGCAAGCCAATATATATACTATTATTTGATGCCCCATAAATTCAAAATGCATGCCTACATTCTATAAAGCATTGAAATGACATATTTGCTACCCTCTGTTAGAAGTGATGCCTTAAAGTTCACCAAACTGTATATAAAGCAGATTTTGTCAATTTGTTTTCAAGGTACTTTCATCATAATACAGTGCAATGCATGAAAAACATCATGCAGAAGCTTTAAGGCATGTGAAATCTCTAGTGTTTTAAGAGTTTGGTTTTGAATGCTTTATTCAAGGAAAGGAGAAAAGTCAAACAAGATTCCAGTTCTTGCAATACTACACAAATATCCGAGGAAAGAATGCAGTAATTCCATGGTTCAAATTAAACAGAACTACATACATTCATTTTGATTATTGCTGCGAGCTTGCCAGAATATTTTAGACTTAGTAAGGTGTTGCATCTTCTTTTTAGAAATTGAAATCTTACATTTCCATGTTATAGTTCCAAGATGTGCACCCAAGAAAATGTTTATATTTATATGCCTTTATCCATGTAATTTATTATATTTCATTGCAGACCAAGGTTTCTCAACCATGCAAATTTTAAGAGGTGTTGACTTCAACTTTCAGAATTCCCCAGCCAGCCTTGAAGTCTACACGTCTTAACATTGTCAAGGTTGAGAAACAATGATGTAGACATTTTGTAAGATCTGTATTCAGGTTTTCATAGCAACACATTCTTAACCTGAGTTGAAGCACAGTTGAGCAGTGACTTTACATTCATTGATGCCTTTTGACAATTGGAACTGATATTTTAAATCAAACTGGAAAGTATCATTATGCAGTAGAACTACTAAATACTTTAGAAATCCTTCAATCCCTCCAAATATTTTTTTCGTATTTAAACATTTTATTAGATTACAGAATAAAAGACAAAAGCAAATAGGAAGACACAGTGGAGGAAAAGGGGGGAAAGAGAAGTGAGGGGACTCCGAGTTTGAGGGGGGAGAAAAATATTGCCTTCTGACTCCCTCTGTTACAGTAAAATTAATATCAAACCATAACATTTTACTTTTCCATAATAATATAAACTAGCAATTTGTGTAAAAACAAATCAATCTAACTGGTAAAACCCAAAATCAAAGTTTCATTTTTTTTTCCCACCTCAAGCACAAAATTCAGAAGTGGTCCCCATGTTTCAGGAAAAGTACTTAATTCTTTTTCTTTAATCAAAAAGGTCTATTTAGCCATTTCTGCCAACCCCATCAGCTTCTGTAGCTATTT
This sequence comes from Thamnophis elegans, assembly GCF_009769535.1. NCBI lineage: Eukaryota > Metazoa > Chordata > Lepidosauria > Squamata > Natricidae > Thamnophis > Thamnophis elegans. The sequence continues at coordinate 41,770,322 of NC_045552.1, forward strand.
GTCCATGGTGGGAATCAAAGTGTTCTTCCATTTTTGTGTATATATATGTTGCTGCTGCCAACATGTATAAGATCCAGGTTCCATTTTTTTTTCTCCAAGTCTTTTTCCATTAGACACAAGTTTCTGATTTCGTCTTTAACTTCATTTTAAGAATTCTGTGTATTAAAATATGAATCTTACTTAAAAATTTCTTTGCTTTATCACATGTCCACCATAAATGATAAAAACCCCTTTCTTTACTTTTAAACTTTGAACATTCATTTGAAATACCTTTATACATTCTAAATAACTTATCCAGTGATACATCACCTTACAGAAATTTTCTTTTAAATTATAGTTTAGTGTACATTTTAAATCTTTCATCCACATATTTTCCCATTGGTCAAGCATCCAAATTATATCCAAAGTCACATTATATCCAAAATCCCTTGCCCACTGAATCCTGCAATGTTATACATGTCCACTTTCTAAATTCAATTTCAGTAACATTTTATAAATCTTAGCAATGATATGTTCGTCACTACCACACAGTAAGATTTGCAATTCATTTTTAACTAAATCAAACCCTTAAACCTTTTAATCTATTTTAAATCTTCTACACAGAAGGTGATACATAGGCAAAAGGGACTGAAACATAGTCCAGAGCTATCAGATAACATTCAGAAGCAGATCAACCAGAAGCAGATCAACCAACTTATATTCATTGGAATATAAGTGGGAGGAATTGGCCCAGCACAATCAGATTTGCAGCGTTCTGTTGTTATTGTCAATCTCAATATAGGAAATTTAATCTTTTCTGCGTAGCTGGTTTTCTTGTCTGGTCTATCTAGGGGAGCTGATAATTGGGAAAAACAAATAAGAATTTAAAAAGCCAATATCTTAGGATAGTGCCCTGTTTTCACTAAAGTTCCCTTGCCTGATAACCTGCAAAAATGTAATGGAAAAATTAAACTCTTGCAACATTTGATTAGCTCCCAAGATGCTGGCTATTTTATAGTTTTTAACTTTTATAAATACTAACTTTTAATTTTAGGATTGACAGATACCAGCTCTCCTGTAGAACAATGTTATTGACTGACAACCTTTATTAACTTCAAATGATAATGCGATAATCCAAATAAAGAGAGAAAAAAATGGAGATTGATTCTTTACATGCTTACTTTGGAACAATAAAACAAGGCAGCATTCATTTGATTTACTCTACCTGTCAAGGTTCCAAATAGCATCCAAAAATAAATCAGAGTCCAAGGTGAAGTATTGCTCAAAGTCCCAATTTATTAAGAGAGCCATGTTGGTACATCTGGGAAAATCTGAATCTGAAAGTTTCCAGGTTTTCCCCACCCAGTTGAAAGTTCAAGATCTTGTCCTCACACCCACAAGTCCATCATATGATCCAATCTTCCACTGCCATGCTGGCAGTTCCACCCATCCAGTTCTGGTCAGGTGCAGAGATGCAAAGACAAAGGATGACCTTGGTTTTCTAGAAATAATTTTGTTATGGCTATATAGCATCTAACTGCTTACAATCCCCCCTCCCATTTTCCCACAATAGAAAATGCATAGTAGAATAATAGAAAATGTGGCAGGCCAAAGCTCCAAAAGAAAAGATGGCTGCAGGCCTGACATTGCCACAATTTATAACTTTGTGAAACCTACTTTATACGTGAACGCTAGCAGTGATTAAAAATATGATCCACTCTAAAAAGATTGGTACTTAGATTGGCACTCAAGTCTTAGGAAGAGCTTGAAGATTTGGTTTTACCATTTTGCCTGATTTGGAAAGAAGTTTCTTGTGTTCTTAAGCAGAATGCACAGCTAAGATCATTTAATATAGCTTAAATAGCTGAAAACATATTGGTGGATCACCAAGGTATATTGCTCATCTGTTTTCTATTCTAATAAACCACGAGAAACTGAAATCAATCAGTTCCTGTGCGATGCCATCCATTATTACAAAAAGACAGACGTGTCCACCTAAACTAATGAGCAAAGTAAATCATAGTGTGATATTTAAACTCTGCTATAAATATGAACTGTTGCAGTTCTCTTGAGTGTCCAGTAACTCTTGATGCACATATTTTAATGTAATGAGTGTTTTCCAAAGCAAAAACCTAAATATAGTTGCTTCCCTAATAATATATGATCATAAATGTTATAATAATGATGAAGCTATTAGAATTTAATGCGTGTTTGGGGAAGAGATTGAAGTAGGCGATGAATTATAGGCTCATCTATATTCCTGAAGATGTTCCTAATAATGTTTTTCTGCCCTTTTATATATTGACTTAAGTCAACAGAAACCAGTTTGTGCAGAATTGCAGCCTGTCTCTGATTCAGTGCCATTTGAGTGTCATTTCAGCAACAACATCTGAATGGTGGCATTTGCTACCTTAGGAACTGCTCTTTGCCCATTCTTGATTAATTTTAGATATCAGACCATGATCACCTGCTATAAGCAGTTTCTGATTTGTATTTGTATTTATTAGTTTATCAAACATGTACAAGATAGCAGGTATAACTATAAACATGGATATGAACGAAAGAAATGAATACAAATAAATGGGGACAATAAGTCAGGGATGGTAGACACACTGGTGCGCTTATGCACGCCCCCTTTACGGACCTCTTAGGAATGGGGTGAGGTCCACGGTAGACAGTTTAAGGTTGAAGCTGTGAGGGTTTGAGGCTGTAACAACGAAGTCAGGTAGAGCATTCCAGGCATTGACCACTCTGTTGCTGAAGTTGTATTTTCTGCAATCAAGTTTGGAATGGTTTACTTTGAGTTTGTATCTATTGTTTGCCCATGTATTATTGAGGGTATGAAGCTGAAGAAGTCATTGACAGGTAGGATGTTGTAGCAGACAATTTTGTGTATTGTGCTTAGATCATACTGTAGGCAGCACAGTTCCAGATTGTCCAGGCCCAAAATTTCAAGTCTGGTGGCATAAGGAATTCTGTTGTGAGTAGAGGAGTGGAGTACTCTTATCGTGAAGTACCTCTGCACCCGCTCAATTGTATTAATGTCCGATGTACAATGTGGATATCAGGCAGATGAGCTGTATTCTCATAGATTGATTCAGTGAGATGTCTATAGGCACTTTATTCAGTAAAGTATTATTATTTTTACGTTTAGAGCAAACATTCCATTCACCTGTTTTGATAAGAATAAAAACTGTTCTTCCTCAAATGATGAGAGTGAAATGGAATCTGATCCTTAATAAGAATTCTTGCTACAACAAAGATCCACCCCACAAGTTTTCTGTAACCACCTGAAAATTAGGAAACTTAAATTTCATTACAGCTAACAGCATAGGAAAATTCAATTTTTTTTTAAAAAAAGATGAAATACAGATAATTATAAGGATAAGGAGCCGAGGTGGTGCAGTGGTTAGGGTGCAGTACTGCAGGCCACTTCAGCTGACTGTTATCTGCAGTTCAGCGGTTCTAATCTCACCGGCTCAAGGTTGACTCAGCCTTCCATCCTTCCGAGGTGGGTGAAATGAGGACCCGGATTGTTGGGGGCAATATGCTGACTCTGTAAACCGCTTAGAGAGGGCTGAAAGCCCTATGAAGCGGTATATAAGTCTACTGCTATTGCTATTGCTAATTATGCAAAATCAAACAGAATATTGTTAACAGTGCCACAGCAGGTACCAAAATCAGAGTTTTTTTTAAAAAAAATACACACTAGGCAAACTTATTCTGAAGAAAGATGAAATAGATAAAATCAAGCTAAAATTAGAACATTTTGTTTATTTTTAGTTCTTTTATAAGATGGGTGGACAGGTACAGACTTCAATGGATAATTAGGACTGTAGAAAAAACAACTGCAACCAGCCTGCCTTCCATTGAGGACTTGTATGCTGTATAAGCCAGAAAGAGGGCTGAGAAAATATCTGTCCCTCACATCCTGGATATAAACTGTTTCAACTGCTCCCCTCAGGACCCTGTTATAGGGCACTGCATGCCAAAACAACTAGAAGCAAAGAGAGCTCCCCCCGCCCCATGCCATCACTCTGCTAAACACCTTATTCCTACCTAATTCCTATAGCACTGTGCCTAAAGATATTTACCCATGTAGTAGGCTGTATTATTATTATCCTTCTCATCTTCTCATCTTTCCTACTACCGTTCTTCTTCTATTGGTCTTTTATGATTTATCACTTGTTGTTTGAATCTTATGATTTATGATCTATGACTTACCACTTTGTTGTTTGTATGTATATGGAGAGCTTATGCACTGGAGACAAATTCCTTGTTAGTCCAATCACACTTGGCCAATAAAGATAGTTTTATAAATGTTATAAACAAACAAACAAACAAACAAACAAACAAACAAACACTAACCTCTTGAATTTTCTCTGCCAAAAATTCTCTAATGTCCTTCTCTCTCATCTATCTATATCCAAGTGGGAGCTGCCTGGATCTTGAGTGACGTGTTCTGTTCCTCAAGAGTGATTGATTATTTATTCATCAAACTAACCTCTACCCTATTGCAATCAAATGATTCCTGGCACCTTACCTAGAATATGACAAGTTAAAACATCGACAGTTGGATAAAGGTCTAAAACAAGGACAATCAAAATAGCATAAAAATATGGCACCATATATGTCTATGAAGAGTCTCAGTCATCCAGGTCATGGTTGCCCCAAAGGTGCTTTTTCAAAAGGCAACTGGACTTTCTATATTTTTCCTTGGAGAACTTTCGCTTCTCATCTAAGAAGCTTCCACCAGAACTGAAGAAGATTCCAGGATGAGAAGCAAAACTCCTTCAAGGAAAATAATAAAGTTCAGTTGCCTTTTGAAAAAGCACCTTTGGGATATGGTGCCATATATCGTATTAAGAAAGGGATGAGGTGGCTCAGTGGCTAAGACACTGAGCTTGTCGATCAGAAAAGTTGGAAGTTCGGTGGTTCAAATCCTTAGCACCATGTGATAGAGTGAGCTCCCATTACTTGTCCCAGTTTCTGCCAAAGCACAGTAAAAATGCAAGTAGAAAAATAGGGACCACCTTTGGTGGGAAGGTAACAGTGCTCCGTGCATCTTTGATGTTTAGTCATACAGGCCACATGACCATGGAGATATCTCCAAACAGCGCTGGCTCTTTGGCTTAGAAATGGAGATGAACATTGCCCCCTAGAGCCGGGAACAACTAGCACATATCTGCGAGGGAAAACTTTACCTTTACCTTTACCACATTAAGAGGAATCCATCCCCAATTGATTGGTCTTCTACATTCTCCTAAAAGACAGCAAGGAGGAAGGCAACCTGCTTTCTGTCAGATGGCTGTTCCAAATTGCTGTATTTGCAAAGAAACACAGTGCCTACTGAGCCAGCTGTCATGCCAGAATATCTTGGAAGTGTGGGACTATACATAGCTACACCTTGGATGTTGGTCATGCTGATACTGGTTGCAGAAGGAAGTCTTGAAGCATGAAGTCATAAAGACAAATACTTAGTTTTCCATTTTAAGTTCAGTTTTCTCATTTAGTGCAGCCTTCTTCCACTCATTAAAATATTTGTTTGGAAGCCAGGAAACATTCGAAATAATTGTATTAGAAAGCTGCAACCTGCATGACCTTTAAGCAAAATCCTGTTTTATTTATCTATATTCTTTTAGTCATCTTTAATGCTCTCTTTTGTACTTGTTACAGACACTCCCTTTAAAAATGTCTAATTATAAGAATGCATTATCTAGCTTGTGACCTTTAGGGTCAAATGTTAGGGAGGTTGATAACCAATAGTAATCTGCCTTTTTTTGCTTCAATTAATGGGTGACTTTGCAATTCACAACCTTTGAGATTTGTTTTCCACCGTGGATTGCAAAAGAGCCAGTCATTGCCAAAAATTGGCTAATGATTTATTAGTTTTGTTTTTTTAAACAATCTGCAAAATAAAGAAGTATAGTTGGAAGTGGTTTGTTTACCTTGTATTATTTCTATGTTATGGGTATACAAACCTCTGCAATTTTTCCCCCAGCATTATTCACAGTTTTTGTTTAGTCAGCCAGGAAAAAGGTAACACTATCCTTCCAGTTTGGTTATGGTTAGGAAAAAAAGAATCCAGTGTGAAACAATACTAATAAATCCCATCAGCATATACAATAGCATACCATGCTATCATGGCATTCTATCTCTATAATTAGCTAAAGAGCAGGGTTTTTTTTTCAATTAAACTAATTTCAACATTTGATGAATTGTTAATGGGTTTGTATTCTCACTGTACAAAATATTGATTTGAACTCTGGGATATAGTATTGAGCCCAAATATACTGGAATATCTTGACTGATTGGTCTTGAAGCTTTTTGACAGCTGAGGGAATTTGCAATCACAGGCCATAATGGAGATAAAAAATTGGAGCTCTCAAGGTCTCATTGGCATCAGTGGGGATATCCATATAATCCAAGCATGTTTTCCTAGAAACCTCATTGAATTCACTGAGCTTATCTAAAAAAAAACAAAAAAAACCCCAACAACCCACATCTAGAATGTGAGTTAGAAAATACATTGGACAAATTGTTGTCCAATTTCTACAACCTCTCATCAGCATGACCAATGATGGGAGTGAAGAGAATTACAGTTCAATGATAGTTTGAGAGATACTCATTACCCCCTTCTGCTCAAAAGTCTAACTGTAGAGTGTAACCCATTCATTTCACTTAAGGCTTAGTTTAATCTTCAATTAAACATGTCCTCAGAAAGAATTAAATGTGGCATTTGGTGGAGTAGATATAATTTGTATCTAAAGGTAGATTAGCTCAGTTGCTTTTTCAGGTTTTTACAGCAGTTACTAGATTCAATGCACTTATAGTACCAGCCTGAGGTAGTCCCAAAGGTGCTTTTTCAAGAGGCAACTGGACTTTCTTGTTTTTCTATGAAGATGTTTTGCTTCTTTGGCTCTGACTGGATGGTGGGGAATGGAAAGTTTTATATTCCTTGCATACAGCTGGTCATTTGCATCCTTTTAGAGGGTTGTTGACGCTACTTGGAGGTTTATCTGTGTCCTCAGGGTCACCTGAGTAGTGCAAATGATTCCTGTAGTGTGCAATTTTTATCTGGAAATCCATTCCTACTCCCACACCATTCCAAAAGTTTTCATCCCAAATTGTATGGCTAAAAGTCTGTAGAGATTCTCAGTCATCAAGGTTATGGTTGTCCCAAAGGTGTTTTTTTCAGAAGGCAACTGGACTTTCTTGTTTTTCTATGAAGACATTTTGTTTCTCATCCAAGAAACTTCTTTGGCTCTGACTGGATGGTGGGGAATGGAAGGATTTATATTCCTCACAGACAGCTGGTCATTCTTTTTAGAGAGTCGTTGAGGTACTGTGATTCATAAACAGATGGCACAACATAGAACAAACCCATAAGGACAAGATTCAGCAGTCCATCTGCATTTGAAAGACAAAGGCCCCTCTTTTGAAGACAGCAAAGATCATGTTTTGGACAGAGAGGACTGATGTTTGAAAGAGGGGTTAAAGAGGCCACCTATGTCAAAATTGAACAGCCCTCTCTCAACAGAGGGGAAGGGATATGACATCATCTATCTCTAGTCTACAACACAATCCTTTCAACAGTTCCAAGAAGGCTCCACACCGATTTGCACTACTCGGGTGACCCTGAGGACACAGATGAACCTCCAAGTGGCCTCAACGACCCTCTAAGAGGATGCAAATGTCCTGCTGTCTGCAAGGAATATAAATCTTTCCATTCCCCACCATCCAGTCAGAGTTGAAGAAGCTTCTAGGATGAGAAGCAAAATGTCTTCAAAGAAAAACAAGAAAGTCCAGTTGCCTCTTGAAAAAAAGCACCTTTGGGACAACTGTAATCTGGATGACTTAGAATCTCCATAGACATTCAGCCTAAGGTAGGTTTTCTGTTTCAGGATCCTCCTAATGTCAGACTACATAATTCTCAATGACACAATAATTAATGACTGATATAGGAATATATCAAACATGAAGAAGGTAATAGAAACTTTAATTGCATCTGAAATCTGGAAGGCACCAAGGCTACAGTGCTGAAACATTGCAATTTTTCCCAGTACTTTGTCAAAACAACTTTTTTGCCACTGCTATAGCTTTGTTTTTAAATGGCAGTTGTATGAAAAATGCAGATGACACCAAGCTGGCAGGAATAACCAACACTCCAAAAGATAGGCTAAAGATACAGAAAGATCTTGACAAACTTGAACATTGGGCACTATCTAATAAAATGAAATTCAATGGTGAAAAGAGTAAGGTTCTACATTTAGGCAACAAAAACGAAATGTACAGGTACAGTATAGGTGGTACCTTGCTCAACAGTAGTAACTGTGAAAGGGATCTTGGAGTCTAATGGACAACCATTTAATTATGAGCCAGCAGTGTGCAGCAGCTGCCAAAAAAGCCAACACAGTTCTAGGCTGCATAAACAGTGGGATAGAATCAAGATCACGTGAAGTGTTAATACCACTTTATAAGGCCTTGGTAAGGCCACACTTGGGATATTGCATTCAGTTTTGGTCACCACGATGTAGAAAAGAGACTCTAGAAAGAGTGCAGAGAAGAACAACAAAGATGATTAGGGGACTGGAGACTAAAACATATGAGGAACAGTTGCAGGAACTGGATATGTTTAGTTTAATAGAAAAAAGGACTAGGGGAGACATAATAGCAGTGTTCCAATATCTCAGGGGTTGCCACAAAGAAGAGGGTGTCAAACTATTTTCCAAGGCACCTGTGGGTAGAACAAGAAGCAATGGGTGGAAACTAATTAAGGAGAGAAGCAACTTATAATTGAGGAGAAATTTCCTGACAGTTGGAACAATTAATCAATGGAACAGCTTGCCTCCAGAAGTTATGAATGCCCCTACACTGGAAGTCTTTAAGAAGATGTTGGATAGCCATTTGTCTGAAATGGTATAGGGTTTCCTGCCTAGGCAGGGGGTTGAACTAGAAGACCTCCAAGGTCCCTTCCAACTCTGCAATTGTATTGTATTGTAAATATCAAGTCTCACCACATCTGTTGCCGTCCCATTTCCCATTCAGAATTCTGTGAGTTCTAAGCAATACTACTTGCTTCTTCAGGAACAAGCCAAGAGAGAGTGAAATCTCCAATATTGTCCAACCTAGGATAGATAGACCAATATTCTCTTCAAGATGTTTCATGCCAGATTGCTGTTAGTCTTGCCTGGTTCAGTTTTCCATTTACACAACCATAAAATTGAAGTGTTGGAAGAAACCACATGGATCACCTCATCTAACTCTCTGACATGTGTAGAAAAATGACAATATAGCAGTACATTAAGCATCTGAAAAGTGTATGGCTGTTTTTGAATTCAGAATTTTTTTGTATGAAGTCTGAAATAACTGTGGAAATAACTATTTTTATGGTTGTTTTGAACAATACAGGAGAGGTAGCTGCCCAATTTCTTCTTATAAAACACCCAGAGATGGAGAATCCAGTCTCCATTGTAAAACAGGAAGCTATTTTGCTTATATTTAAATGAAATCCAGCTACCTACAACTTATTTGTGCCTCTTTTTCTTTTCTTTTTTTTTAACTGCTTCTTGCTTTTACAATATGGATGAGCTACTTACTGTTCAGTCTATCCCTATGCTCCGAATGCACAAACCTTAAATCCTTAGTATTTTTCAGATTGGTGTTAAAAACTCAGGGGTGATTTATGTGCAGCAAATCAACCATAAAAGTAGTTATTTCCACAGTTCTTTCAGACCTTATAGGAAAAAAAAATCTAAATGAAAAAACAGCAATACACTTTTCTCAGGCACTTGATGTACTGCTATATTGTCAGTGAAACACCTCGAAAGTTGCTCAGAGCTTTTTGGAATTGAATGGCATATGAAGTTCAGAAATAGATAAATGAAGCCCCTTGCAAGGACTTTCCATACAAAATTGGTTGACTCTATAAAAAGAAAGATTTCAAATACTGTGGCAGAACAATGGCAATGCATATGTTTCTATTAAATGGAGTGTATTTTAAGTTCAGGGATGCAGAGAAATGAACATATAACATTTAAAGAAACCTTTTGTAATGTATGACAATGACTTTAATTTTTTTTGGACAAAAACAAAAACTGCAATGCAATTAATTAAAACAATCAAAGGTAAATCAGAATCCAATCAATAGTAAGAGACATATTAATTCAAACTGAAAAAAAAGAGAAAGAAATACCAATCTTTGTTAGTTCTTAAACAAACAAAAAAAAGCTTTAAAAATGCTTAGATTCAACTTAGATTGAATCAGGGTAGAATCAGGGTAGAATCAACGTTTTTAAGGGATTTCAAAGTTCAGGTAAAAGTTACTGGGATTTTAGATAAAAGTTAAAAGCGTTGAAAAGAAGAAAAGTTCTGATGGGTTTTTTTCCCTGATACAAGAATTCAAAGATAGGACTGTCTGGTTTGGCAGAACAGATGGAAACCTTGAGAGGCCTTGAGAAGCTGCCAATCATCCAGAACTTATTTTTGTTTCTTTAGCTTCTGCATCTCTAGAGATATAGAAACTGTGATCTGATTGATCTACTTAGCTACCAATATGACTACCAAATTTCTCTATCCTGGAGTCTTATTATAAGTTATTTTACACTTGCAAATTAAAATTGACATGATATTGATTGATCAAAACCTTACTAATTTCTCTGAACACATATTTCTTAATTGGCTTTCTCACAATTGGATTATATTTTTAGTACTCAAATTCAGAATGTGCCCATTTCAAGTGTTCACCTTTGTTGCACACACAGGCATAGGCAGGCAGGCAGGCAGGCAGACATGGGGGGGGGGGGGGGAGAGAGAGAGAGAGAGAGAGAGAGAGAGAGAGAAAGAGAGAGAGAGAGAGAGAGAGCGCTGTTTCTTGCAGCTTAAATCTCAGAAGCTTTGCTCTTATTTTTCCAGGTTGCTCTTATTTTTCCAATTTTACTTGTTTTTTCTTACTTACTGGCAAAAAAGACTCTCTTCCAAATTTACAAAATTTGTCCCACAATACGTAATATTTCCAGGAAATTGATAATCTCCTTATTGAATATGTCGATACAAAACTTGATTATATGTATTCTGCTGCCGTTAAACATTCTTTATTGTACAATAGTGACTTCTATTTGAAATGTTTTATATGATTTGAAGTCTTTCTTTTGGTCTAATACTCTTCTACTTTAATTTGTATTATTTAGCATCCTTCTGCTGATTTTTCTTCATTATACTAGTCAAAGTTTCATGCTGCTTTTATTTAATTAGGATGGATGTCCATTTTCAAAAGTTACTGAAGCTATAGTTGTAGTTTAGAAGCATAATTTGATTGTTCTCTCTCTCATGGGTGTCAAACACGAAGCATCACGTTGCCGTCACGTGACATTTCATGATGCTTTTGTCCCTCGTAACTGTAACACGTGCATGCACCAGAGCCCCAGAAACCTGAAGTTCAGCAGGCTGGTGCACGCATGGTCTTCTGGTGCACATCACATGCATGTGCCAACCAACTGGTCTTTGCACACACTGGAGCCACATAAACTCGAAGACCAGCTGGCCAATGTGCAAGAGTGCCCTGGCCACCTGGTCTTCTGGTTTCCGGTATACATGTGCACGTCTGCCAGCTGGTCTTTGTGCATGCTAAAACACTGGAAACCTGAAGACCAAGTGGCCAGCGTGCGCATGCTCACCGGCCAGCTGGTCTTTGAGTTTACAGGGCTCCCGCATGCACGCAGGTCAGCTGGTAGGCTGGAAACCAGAAGAGTAGTTGGTGATGGTGCACATGCCCACAGGGAGGCTCTGTGTGCCAGCTCTGGCATGCATGCCATAGGTTCAACATCACGGTGATAGGGTATGGCTATTCGAAACTTCCAACCAATTTAAGACCACACAATCTCTTTTTGGGGACCTATCTCTGGAATGTGCAGCCTCCACTATGGGAAGTCACCATGCAATTACTGAGATTCCCCCCCCCTCGCTTTCTTTCCAGTTGCATTTTCCATCACATCTTCCTCTTGCAATAACACTAAAAACAACACAGAAATGATACAAAATTGTTTTTTTAAAAATTCTTAATATTTATTTAATCATTTTAAAATAGGTTCTATATTTGTCCATGGTCTGGTGGGGGTGCTGTAAACAAAGGGAAGTTTCGTGGTTTTAATTGGAGTATCTGCAGGTGTAAAATGCAAGTTTTTCACTTCTTAATTCTCATGTAGGTCAGCACTATTTTTATTTTGAAGCTGTAGTAACAGAAGCTTGCAAGTGTGAATGTACTTCTTCCCCTTCTTCCTTTTATCTTCATGTGAACTAAGGATGAAATTATCCAAGATGTTTCCTAATATTATATTCTTGGCCTGGCCCTTTTTATATGACTATTCCCTTGGTAGTAGCAATAGCAATAGCAGTAGACTTATATACCGCTTCATAGGCCTTTCAGGCCTCTCTAAGCGGTTTACAGAGAGTCAGCATATTGCCCCCAACAATCTGGGTCCTCATTTTACCCACCTCGGAAGGATGGAAGGCTGAGTCAACCCTGAGCCGGTGAGATTTGAACCGCTGACCTGCTGATCTAGCAGTAGCCTGCAGTGCTGCATTTAACCACTGCGCCACCTTGGCTCTTGGTAGTGGTACTTCCTCCTGTCTGTCAAGGCCATTTCCTCTGCCCTAGTCTACATCTGATCTCTACCCCTCCTTAAAAGTGCCACATACAGTACCTGATATCTCCTGCACGCCAGAAATGTGCTCTATTACCCATTTATGCTCCGCTGGGACATTCTACTTCAAATAACTAAAAGGGCTCCCTATAGAAAACATATGCCTTTTGGTTGGTGTTTGGTACTAAACATGGATGATAATGGTGGAAGGAGTGTTGTAAGAAAAGGAGTGGCAAAGTCTGAGGGGTGGAGTCAAAAGAGGAACCAGCCTGGAATTGCTACATTCTCACAAGTTGTCTAAATCCAACAGCTCTTGAATTTCATTAATCTTTATCTAGTACCAAAATAGTACTGATTGTCAGTTGACTAGATTCCTGTGCAAAGGCATGAACAATAAATCAGTTTAATTGGAACTTAAGGTGTCTCCCTGATATTTCCTAGCTGACAACCCCCCAAAAATATGCTTACTTACCATATTTTTCAGAGTATAAAATGCACCCTTTTCCCTCAAAAGAGAGGCTGAAAATCTGGTGCATCTTATACACTGAATACAGCATTTTTTGCCTCCCAAAACCCTGCCCCCTTCACCAAAATGGCCACACATAGTTTTTAGGAGGCTTTCAGAGTGCTCCTGGGGGCTGGGGAGGGCAGAAATGAGCAGAAAGGGGCCGTTTTTTCCTCAATTTTGCCCCCATCCTCCAGGAGCACTCTACAAGCCCCCTAAAGGCTATTCATGGCCTTTTTTTTTAAACAGGCTGTTTTGGCAGGTTTGCAGAGTGCAAAAACCTTTTTTTAATTTGCCTCTTCAAAACCTTGGTGCGTCTTATACTCCAAAAATACAGTATATATTTTAATGGATGTGGTGGCTCAGTGGCTAAGACACTGAGCTTGTCGATCAGAAAGGTCGGTAGTTCAGCAGTTTGAATCCATAGTGCCACATAATGGAGTGAGTTCCTGTTACTTGTCCCACCTTCTGCCAACCTAGCAGTTCGAAAGCATGTAAAAATGCAAGTAGAAAAATAGGGACTACCTTTGGTGGGAAAGTAACAGTGTTCTATGCACCTTCGGCATTGAGTCATTCTGGTCACATGACCATGGAGATGTCTTTGGATAGCACTGGCTCTTTGGCTTTGAGTGGAGATGAGCACCTCGCCCTAGTGTTGGGAACAACTAGCACATATGTGTGAGGGGAACCTTTACCTTTATATTTTATTTGTTATTTTTTTTTGCCACCCATCTCTTTTTGAAATGACTCTGTGTGGCTGTTCATCTTTGCAGACTTGGAAATACTGCTAGTATAAGGCTGTACACTCTAAGTAGGATCCCTGGCCCCTTTTTTATTCCTTTTAATTCTACAAAACTGAAAACAGAAAGAGAAAGTTAAAAATCGTAGCCTTGCTTATAATTAACAGTGAGGTTTTTCTTTTTGGCTGGATGAAAAGATTTGGTCTGTACTACTCAGTGTGAATGGATACTCCCTGAAAATCAGTTGCACTAATTAGCAGTATCCTGTTTTCCGATGAAACAGAGTGAATTGGGTCTGCTTTTAATAACCTTGTGCACCATACTAAAGTATAGATGATGTCCTATGTAATAATCTTTGTTATTAAGGGAAAAAGAAAATCCATGCAGTGATTTTGGCTATGTAACCTTCTTTGTTGTAGCTTACCATTGATCAAGCACTTATCCATCAAAACATGGATATCCTATAGCATTCAGAACTAGATTACTCTCAGCTATGATCACCTAATGCAACCCATGGCTCTGGAGCCACATGTGGCTCTTTCATCCCTCTGCTGTGGCTCCCTGTTGCTGGTCAGCTCCACAATCCAGAGTGAGCTCCCATACTTGTCCCAGCTTCTGCCAACCTAGCAGTTCGAAAACACATAAAAATGCAAGTAGAAAAATAGGAACCACCTTTGGTGGGAAGGTAACAGCGTTACCTTCATGTGCCTTCAGCATTTAGTCATGCCGGTCACATGACCACGGAGACGTCTTTGGATAGCGCTGGCTCTTCAGCTTTAAAACAGAGATGAGCACCACCTCCTAGAGTCGGGAACGACTAGCACACATGGGTGAAGGGAAACTTTACCTTTAAGAGAATAATGAAATCAAAAGTTGGAGACAAAAATAATCTGCATCACTAACACTTATTTGGAGATATCCTTTAATTTGCATTTTGCTCTTTGTTTTATATTTTGAATTGAATTACTAATTTTCCCCAGCAAAAAATCATTACAATTCATCATGGTTTTTTGCTCTTCCCCAAGGAAATTATTTAAATGCTTTGATTCTGTGTGCTTTATGTGTATCAATAGAGACTCTTTAAATGGGAAGAGATTGTTAATCTGGCAACTGTGTTTAATTTACCAAAACACACTTTTGGGCCATTGTTTAAAGTTTCCTTAATGAATATGTATTAGGAAATGACCCATGCTCCTAAGGATATCTTTTAACCATATAAGTCTATCCAGCAGTAAACCCAACTGCATTTAATGGAATTTTTACAATTGCCATATCTTTGAAATTACCAGGAACTTGAAGAGAGGAGATGTCAATTTTTTTAATCTGGGGCATGAAGTCAAAATCCACCTTATTTTCATCAGTATTCTGTCACTTCCTTTTTAGTCTCCTTTACACATTGCTATCTTACTGCCACAGCTATTTCTTTGACTGGATTATGTGGTTGGGTGGATTTCAGTTTGGTTTTATTTGGATTGCATTTTGAATGGGTTTTAATTTAGGTTTGCAAGCTGTCTTGAAGCTCCATAGTAGAGATAAGAAATAAGGGATGGGAGAAACTTATTCATTGTCAGATATGCTCCCTTATATTCATTCTGGATCACTTCCATATTCATCTGCTATTTTTTTTTAAAAAAAAACCAATGCAAAATATTTTGCGTTTCTGTGACATATTTAAACTATTTTCTTTCAGTTTTGAGCTACTTCCCACTGCATTTTAATACGTTTTTTTCTGAATATTAATTGTTAGGGTACAACAGTGTATCCTGGTTACATATCTGTTTAGCCACTGGAGGAAGCAAACTCTTTTATTATATCTACAGCTATATAGGTAGTCTTCGATTTACAACCACAATTGTGCCCAAAGGTTTGGTTGCCAAGTGAGACTTTCAGTTCACAAATTTTATCCATCTCCACTTTCTTGAAACCCCATACTTAATTCTCCTTTTCAAAATTTCCTCTGACTGTACATGTAAGGTGACCAGATTTTAACATTGGTAAAGAGGGACACCATTGACCGGGGAGTGGGGGGGGGGGGGGTTTGATTAATTTTTTTAAAAAAAATATCGGGACTTTTCAGCCCCACTCCAAGAACCTTCCTGTAAATAGTCATAAAATATAATTATATGAATTAAATGCAGTCTTATTCAAGGATATAAATTATTGGCTATTTTTTAAAAATTAAATGTAATATAGGCAGTCCTCAATATACAACAGCTCATTTAGTGACAGTTCAAAGTTACAAGGGCACAGAAAAAGGACTTCTACTGTTTTTCACACTTATGACCATTGCAGCATCCCCATGGTCACGAGATTTACATTCGGATGCTTGGAAACTGACACAGATTTATGACAGTTGCAGTTTTCCGGAGTCATGTGATTCCCATTCGCAGCCCTCTGACAAGCAAAGAATGGGGAAAGCAGATTCACTCAACAACCATGTTACTAATTTAACTGCAATGATTCACTTAACAAATGTGGCAAGAAAAATTGTAAAATGGGGCAAAACTCAATAAATTTCTCACTTAACAACATAAATTTTGGGCTCAATTGTGGTCGTGCATTGAGGACTACTTGCACTTATCTTCAGTGTTACTTCATTCTGCTGTAGCATTAAATTTCATATAGAACAAGCTTGTTCTTTCAGAATTGTGGAATTGTTATATAACTGTCTACCTTTAGAAAAGTCTCTCTTGAGTTAAACTCAGCTCCTATAATTTTATTGATGTGTCGTAATTTTCTTAGCAGTAGTATGGAAATTGTCATTGTTGCTTTTGGACAATTTTTAATATTTTCCTATTAAATATACAGCACTGAGATTCCCAGGTGGGTTCCCCTCCAATTATTAGCTAGGTTCAACCCTGCTCATCTTTTTGAGAGCAGGCAAAAACAGCCAGGTTACATCCCTATAAATTGAAAGCTAAATGGGAAAAACAACAGTTTCAAAAATAACCTGGTAGTTTTTTAATTTGTTTATGGTTTTTCCAGGAACTGAGCTAGACTCAAGGAAGATTATATCTTGTAAAAGGAATTATAGGGAAAACACTGGAATAGTTTAATCAGCAGAAGCATGTCTGCTTGATTCAGCAACAAGTATTATTAAATTCAGTGAGGCTCCTGTTGTCTTCTAGCCTCCTTCTGCACCTCTGTACTGAGACTTCAATTCCCCAAATTCTCACTCAGGCATTTAAATCTGTTGTTTAGGAATTCTAGGCGCTGTAGTCTCCATTCTGCCAGGTTGGAAAATGCATTGATACTACGGAATGTATTTACTGTAGGATCCAATTATGCTCTGCAGAGTTGTGCATACTGTATGGGAGAAGTTCTGGCAGATGGGACGGAGCAAGCTGGAGACAGGGTGTGAGCCTTACAGGGCTGTCTGGAGAGGCGAGCTTCCCAGAGGCTGGTCTCCCGCACCCCACGCCCGCCCCTTCAGCAGGGCGACGCCGCCAAGCTCTTTGCCACCAGCGACTCTCGGCGCTGCTGGAAGAAAGAGGAGTTTGGCCACCTCCATTGCCCGATCCCCGCTGGCCCCACAGCCCCCGCCACTTCCCTTTTACCCACACCACCTCCACCATGTCCCTGCCTGGGACAACCACCACCGCTTGTGGCTCTGTCAACCTCTCGCCCTCCCCTCGTCCTGGGCTCTCCTCATGGTCTCTCATCTTGTGTCCGAAGGGGAGGGGTCCCTGGCCACCTGCAGCCTGTCATCCTTTCGCCATCCACTCGTCTCCTCCTGACAAAGTAAGGAAGGGAGGAGAAGGAGACCGAGAAAGGGATGGAGATAGGAAAGGAGGCAAGAAATGAAGGAAAGAAGGAAGGTGTTAGGAATAAGAAGGAAAGAGGGAAGGAAAGGAAGGAACAAGATGAGAAGGAGGAGGAGACAGAGAAAGGAAGGAAGGAAGGATCCTCAGAGGCAGATCTACAGAGATCTACTGCACATGGGAGAAGTTCTGGTAGATGGGACGGAGCGAGCTGGAGGGGGTGTGTGGGGCTTACAGGGCCGTCCAGAGATGCAAGCTTCCTGGAGGCTGGTCTCCCGCACCCTACGCCCTCCCCTCCAGCCGGGCGATGCTGCCGAGCTCTTTGCCACCAGCGACTCTCGGTGCTGCTGGAAGAAAGAGGTGGGCATGGAGTTTGTCTGCCCCCCTGACTCCGCCTTGCCAGGTCACACCCTCTTGCCCTGTGGAGGGCTTGCCCGGTGAAGAAGCCTGGAGCCTCGGTGCCAGCAGGAAGGCAGGCGGGGGAGAGAAGCGCCGCTACAGGTAGCTTGAGGCGGCGTGCCTTGTCACAAGCAGCTCTCCAGCCACCTGGAAAGAAACAGCGAGTCGAAGTGTGGGCTGTTGCACCCCATGAGTAAAGGGGCCGCTGGGGGCCGCAAGACTGTTTCATTTCTGACGGGTAGTTCTAAGCGAGGCGGCAAGAAAACCATGTGCAATTCAGTAAGTCTTACTCCTTAATATATTAGTTCAGGACTTACAGCTTAATGACGTCGGTTTTTCCATATTATATCTTTTCAATTTACTACTGCATAGCAATGTTGTGAATTATAGTGCAGAATCCCGATGCTATCACGAGTAGGATAAGTCTTCCCTTGAATATCTAGGCTTTCTGCTTTCCGAAAGCATCGAACTGAGAGATTAAATATTTGTCTCAACGGATTGGGATGAGTGACATTCTCGTTCCTACAGAGACGGCTATTCTTTAGGCAAAGCTACAGTGCTTTTTGTCCTCCTTCAGAAGCCGTCTCTCATGACGTTTGCGAGCCAATCAAGAGTGTGGCTTTGAAAACCTGTGGCGTGATCGTGCTGTGCGGGAGCGAGTGTCTCTCCTCGAATATGGAGGACGTAGTAGGCAACTTGTATGTATCCTAGAAAATCAGTAAGACCCGCTGGCGGCCCCTATCTGCCACAGCCTTGCAGCCTTTTTACATTGGTAAAGATAATTTTTTAAAAAAAAATTGGGACTTTTTAAGAATGTGGCGGGACAGGGGACAAATTGTGAGAAATCGTGACTATCCCGCCAAAATCGGGACATCTGGTCACCTTATGTACACGTGTAGTAGTTGCTCTTAAAAAAAAACCAAACACAAAACCATCATAAACTAAATAGCAGTGAAGGGTGCTGCTATCTGCAGAGATACTTTACTCAGTTAGAATAATTGCCCATTAAAATCAATCAATTGCTAAGGTTGTCCATCTGTGCAATGGAAAGGCAAGCAGCTGGCTTCACGGTCTATATAGGATGCATAAATGTTTGCAGAATGTTAAATACCTTCTCAAGACTTTAAAAACACAACTCTTCCTAGGATATCCTCTATTATATAATTTCATAATCACCAATCAGATAGCATCAGGGCCAACTTTTCTTTGCATTGCTGGATTTCGCTGAATCGTTTAATGCAGAACTATCCTTGGGTTAGGTCCATTTAATTATCACAGGGAAAATGTTAAATCTTTAATTCCCTTCATTTGTTTCTGCTGCTGCTTGTTCTGAAAGGCCAATTGTGAAAGCCTGCCAAGACTGGTCTGAACAACTAAATTGTTGCTTCCTGATGAGAAGGTTAATGCCTGAACTCCAGCAAAGCTCTATTGAAGAGCCGGCCTCTTGGCTCAGTAGCCAAAACAGCACAAAACTGTAATCTACCTCTATAGCCCATTAAACAAGATGCTAGTGAGCACAATGGAGTCAAGAACACAGGGTTTATATTTCCATCTGCTAAGGAAGCTGTTGCTTCTTCACTGAGATTCTGAACTCTTTCAGGAAGGAGTCAGAAATAACAGTAGAAAAAATTGCTTTATGAACCTCAACAAGTGACTTAAAGTGGGGATTATTTTCCCAAGTAGAACAGGTCTTCAAGCTGAATGGAATGATTCCTGAAATTGTGCCTACTTCAGCAACACTAAAATTAAAACAACGTCTGAAATCCCCAGGAAACTGTACATTGTGAGATAGTTTCTTTAAAAAAAAAATAATTACAGTGATGATGAATGCTCTCATTGGGAGATTTGAAAGAAGAGTTTAGGGATAGATCATAATGGATAAAATCTATGTATGTGGTTTGTAGGAGTCAAAAACAATTTGATGGCACTGTTCTGAACTAGGCTTCACCAAATCATGAAACAGACTCCTTGTCTCCTCCCCCCAAAAAAACCCTTTTTATTTGGCTAATGTGAATTCCTAGCATTCACATCCAGCAAAGTCCTGGCAAACAGTCTTTCAAAGGTGAATTGCAACTACAGATCTTACAAGTCCTTGGATAGTTGCCACGCTGATATCTTCCAGACACAAAACTGTACAAGGAAATACTTGCAAGGGGTCTCTCAGATAAGCAAATCTTCACACTAATGAACTAATTGTCTACTACAAACATTACTCCCCTTTTGTTCCTATTTATTTCCTATGGGAGGAGCCATTCAGCATCCCCTTGTGCCTTTACCCCCAAGTCAACCTCTGTTCCTTAATTGTTCCCTTCTGACAGCTCTGCACATGCGCACATCAGGAATAGGCTCCAGCTGTTCTTCAGTCCCACTTATCTCCAACTCCGAAGATAGCTGATAACCCTGGCCCCATCTCTGCCTCCAATGCAGAGTCCTCATCAGAGCCTTCCCCAGACTTCAGGACTGGCCCATGTTCCTCCCCAACCTCCTTACTGTCCAAGGGTGTCACCAGCTCCACTGGCTGCTGGCGGGCCACAACAGGCACATAATCATTTTTTTCTAAACTGCATGTTGATAGAACCAATCTAAATCTACATTTATGCCGACTAGTTCTAGAATGACTTGACCCTTTTCCCAGCCATTAAGATGGGCAAAA
The DNA here is from genome assembly GCF_009769535.1 of Thamnophis elegans. Taxonomy (NCBI): domain Eukaryota; kingdom Metazoa; phylum Chordata; class Lepidosauria; order Squamata; family Natricidae; genus Thamnophis; species Thamnophis elegans. The sequence goes on from NC_045552.1 coordinate 41,791,000, forward strand.
ATAGGAAACAAAATAAAATAGAAATTAAATTAAATTAAAATGGAACCATTCATTTATCCAGAGACTCATAAATCTGTAAGGAGAAATACGCTTTTGTGCAAGTTTCCTTTTTCTCATACCAGGACAAAGATGAAGAAGACTCCTTTTAGAAAACTTGTAAGAGAACATGTTGAGAATAAGTAACTTCAGTTATGTATTTATTTATAAATTCCTTGCATCCGACCCTCCTTATGCTAATCTTTGACCATAATAAAGGTTGATTTGATTCATGTTGAGAATTCAGTACTACCAGAAGTGGTTTGCTGCTGGTTCGGCACGGTTCAGCTAAACCAGTAATTCAGGCCTGGGTCGCAGAACCAGCAGTGACCCAGGCCTGCCACGCCCCTGAACCAGTTCCCTCACTGCCGCTGGGCCACCACCATTTTGGATTTTAGTGACTGCGCATGCGCACAGAACAATTTACATTGAACAGCACAAGTGCGTGCAGTTTGCAAACTGGTAGTAAAACCAGCAGCAACCCATCCCTGAGTCCTACACTATAAAATAGCATTCCTATTGAGACTTCAAGAGTTTTTAATATAGTGTTAAATGAGGAAGGTTAGAATAAAAGAGTTAGTGGAATATTTCTTTCTAATGATCTTTTAAAAAAACTTCTCTTTTTGGCAGAGACATTTCTGCTTGCAAACATTGGGGACATTTTAAATAATATTATCAGTTGAGAAAAATCTCTTGTTTTTTTTTTAAGGCAGAATATCCCTCCATGATCTTTAAAACAAAATATTGCCCTCTCCTCCATACAGCCAATCTAATTAATGTTGGTATTAGATAATAATTCAAAGGGAAAAGACCATTGCATATGGGAGTCTCTTAAGGACCCGACTACAACTCTTATTATTGTTATTATTATCTCTCTCCTCCCCTCTCTCTCATTCTCTCTCTCTCTCTCTCTCTCTCTCTCTCTCTCTCTCACACACACACACACACACACACACACACACACTCAAAAATAAAATTTAAAAATCCTCTACTGCTTTTTTGAATGAATTCAAAAACTCAAAGGAAAATCTCTGTGAAGAGCCAAAATGCAGCAGACCTGGCCTGAGACTTTCTTAAGCCACAAAATTGTTTCTACAAACCATTGTGTCCCCAAAGAGTGCTGTTGCATTCCTACAACATTGCCCCATTGTCTCCTGGAAGGTTTGCCAAGATCATTTGGTATCAGAATTACAAAATAACAGAGTTGGAAGGAACATTGAAGGTCTTCTAATTCAATCCCCTGTTCAAGCAGGAGACCTTAGGCCTTCCCAGACAAATGGTGGTCCAATCTCTTCTTGAAAATCTCCAGTGATGGAGCACCCACAACTTCTGGAGGCAAGTCATTCCACTGATTATTTGTTCTCCCTTTTGCAAAAGCTTATATACAATTGCATCTTAAATAAATATGTTTTTTTTTATTGTTCATAGTCTCCTTGTTCTTATCTGAGAGATTGTTTTCTCGCAGAAGTTAGCACCCAGAAAAGTTAGTTTTCCTCTCCTAGGAAAATGAAATATTCTAGGAAATATTATAAAGGCAGAATATTATATTTTCCCTAAAAGAGAAACATGTTTCTAAAGACATAAACTCTGAGCCTCAGCTCCCTGCCTCTCCCCGCCAACAGATACTTTGGTGCCAACCTATCTACAAAACAAAGGCGGAGCCAGCTTACATACAACACAAAAGACCTTCAGCTTCAGGGTGATAGGATTAGCCCTCACTCAATTCCAAATCAGCACAAAGCCATTTAAGTCATAATAGGAATTGCCCAAAGCCCCTTCATTACATCATCACCCAGCAAGATTTTGCCCAGGACTCAAAAAACCCATGTGGTCCTTTCCACCACCTTTCCAAGCAGTCTCCGTGTTTCCAGTGTCTTTTTCCCCACTTGGAACTGAACCCAAATGGACATTTCTTCTCACACTGTCAAGAAAGTTTTCCTTAATTCTAGGTTGTTGTTGTTAGTTGTGAAGTTGTGTCCAACCCACTGCGACCCCATGGACAACATTCCTCCAGGCCTCCCTGTCCTCTACCATCCTTTGGAGTCCATTTAAGCTCATGCCGACTGCTTCAGTGACTCCAGCCAGCCACCTCATTCTCTGTTGTCCCCTTCTTCTTTTGCCCTCAATCTTTCCCAGTATTAGGCTCTTCTCCAGTGAGTCCTTCCTTCTCATTAGGTGGCCAAAGTATTGGAGTTTCCTCTTCAGGATCTGGCCTTTTAAAGAGGCATCAGGGTTGATCTCCTCTAAGACTGACTGGTTTGATCGCCTTGCAGTCCAAGGGACTCACAAAAGTCTCCTCCAGCACCATAGTTCAAAGGCCTCCATTATTTGGCGCTCAGCCTTCCTTATGGTCCAACTTTCACAGCCATCCATTGCAACTGGGGAAACCATAGCCTTGACTAGATGCACTTTTGTTGACCGCATACTAAGTTCTAGGTTGGATCTCTCTATAGTGTTCTTCCATCCACTGCTTCTCATTCTTCTCTCTGTTGCTTTGGAAAATAGATGACTCCCTCTTCTCTGTGACAGTCCCTCAAGTACTGAGAGACTGCTATTATTTGTATCTCTGGCTTCTTACTGATGCTTTCTGGGTGCTCTTCCTCACTGGGATGAATTTGCACTTTGGGAAAGTGAAATCTCCTCTCAGCATGTGAGAGCAATTGCTGTATTTGAAAAGGAGGGCCTTCTTTCATGAACAGCAATTCTGTTCAGCAGGGAAGAAATGATTAGGGGGAAAAGTGGGGGCGGGGGAGAAAGAGAAGGACATGAATGAGAATCTCACAGTAATGAAGACACAGTTGGGGACACAAGTTGCAAGTCACCTCTGGTTAAAGTATGATAGTTTAGACACCCCAAATAAATTCCTGACGAGATCAAAACAAAATATGCAGAAAAAATAAACATGTAGCATAAAGCTACAGCCCATTTCATTGATGCACTTTCAGAATCAGAGGTTGTATTCAAACTTGCTTAGCTTAATCATGATTAATTACATGCTACATGTTTCTAATCCATAATATCTAGATTCACAAAACACTTCAAGCCAACAATAAAATAATACAGATATAAATGTCCCTGTCTCTCTGTCTTGCCCTCTTGGTCTGCCCAAATAATATTTGCCTTTTGATAAACTTTATATAGACTGAGAATAGTGGTAGGCATTGAATGGATGGAAATCTGGATTAATTAACTTGTGTATTTTAGTAGGAAGTTTTGAAAATGAACACATCTGCTCTTAACCCAATAGAAAGGATTTGAAAATGAATGCAGGAGAAAGTAAAATGAAAACATCCATTCATATCATTCTGATTTTCAGAGAGTTTCAACATTGGGATAATGTCTGAAATAAAGGTGTCTTCACATCCCAACCCATCCTTAGCAACACCAAAGTCAGGGACATCCTCTGTACTGAATGAAACAGAGGAAAACATCTTTCTTCTTCTAATCCCATCTTCCAGTTCCATCTTCTTGGGTTAGCCCAGGGGTCAGCAATCTTAAACACTCAAAGAGCCACAAAGGTCCTAACTGGAAGCCCCCCCCCCATTCAATTCTGGAGCTGACTGGAAATTCAGTTTCCCCACCATAAAGTTTCCTCCTAGCATGGCATCCTTTTTCCTCTACCTGTCCTAGCAGAAAGCCCTATCAATTGTGAAGCTGACCAGAAAACCCACTCCTTGCCATAGAGTTTCCTCCTGGTGCTTTCCAACCTCCCTAACCAGAAGTTCCTCTCAAAATTGTGGTGCCATGTGGCAACAGGGAGCCGCAGCAGAGGGATGAAAGAGCCATATGCAGCTCCCGAGCCACAGGTTGCTGACCCCTGGGTTAGCCATTAGTTACTCTTGGGCAGGAAGAAGATTAATAGACTTTGTGGTCAGTCTATTTTGAACTACATCATACATTTGAGTCAGAGGGAGAAATAGAGTTTATAAATTTATATACTGTATTTTAAATTATAATATAAAATATTAATGAATCAACTTTATTTATCAACCAACCTAGAAGAAAAGGAGAATTTTCCTGACCATAAGAACAATTAATCAATGGAATGGCTTCCCTTCAGAAGTTGTGGGTGCTCCATCACTGGAGGTTTTCAAGAAAAAAAACTGTGTGGTCTCCTGCTTGAGCAGGGGATTGGACTGGAAGACATCCACAGTTCCTTCCAACCCTGTTATTCCAAGATGTCTCTCTTTGTATCTGCGTCTTTGTATGTATGTGTACCTTCTAGTCAGTTTTCACTCCTAGCAAACTGCCTGGACATATCTGTGCAATTTTCTTAGTGAAATTTCACAAATGGTTTTCTCTTTCCTTCTTCTTCCTAGGATTGAGAGAGATGGGCTGAACCAAAGTCCCTCATATCTGAACTAGGACTAGAACTTATGTTCTTCTGGTTCCTAGCCTGGGGCCTTAACCACTACACCAGATTGGCCCTCTTATATCTGAGGTGTAAGGTGCCTTTAACTTTGGATTGCTCCTGATTTTCCTGTAGAGATGGTGGGAGGGCTACAGCTGGGTTTTGTCTGATTGGTCCAAAGATTGAGGGAAATTTATTTAAGTATCCTCTTTTCCCTACTGGCTCCCAGTTTCCTCTCAGTCTTTGGTCCAAGCACTCATTTGGCTCCATTTGAGGTACAGTTAACAGTTGTATTTCATCGTTTATTTAGTTAATTGGCTAATCTAAATTCTAAATTGTTAGGCTGCTGGCCATAGAGACTGTCCTTCTGTCTCAGAATGAGGTAGGACTGTTCTTATTCCTACCTCTGGGCCTTAGGAGTTCTATCCAGCCCTGGCCTGCGGGGGTGTCAGGCTCCAAATAGCAGCCAGGAAGGGGCAACTGCAGCTTGCCAGAGTGGGTGGAGGCTCTTGTTAAAACTACAGCCCCGATCTATTGTGCCTAGCCTTGGGAAGCTCCTGGCGGCTCAGATTTGGCAGCCATGGCTTTAAAAACATGCCACAGCTTTACATGTGCCATGGCTTGCAGGAGTGCGGCTGTGGCTTCAAAGGTGCACCGTGGCTTGCACAAAGCAGCCATGGCTTCTAAAGAGCACTGCGGTTTACAGAAACAAGCTGTGGCTTCAAATTACAAGCACAGGAAGTGGAGGAGGTTCAGAGAGCGGCGTTTCAGCTTGCACTGAAGCCGGTGGGTCGGCCTTGAGCCGCTGAAGCTGAGGAGCTCCTGATCTCACTTTTGAGACATTCGGCCATCATTTTGTACATGCACGTGGCAGGCGGCCATTTTGTTTCTTTCTTCAGCGCTTCTTGCGGGCCTGCTTCGGGGTCATTTATTGAGACTGGCAGGTAATTGATTGATTACTTAAGGGGACTGCATCGTGGTCATCATCAAGACTGGCAGGCATTTAAACAGTCAGACAGCCTCAGCCCACAGCATAGAGCAGGCACCAGCAATTTCCAGTCATAGAACAAACGTGAGTCACAATAGCTGAATCAGGGCCCAATCCAGGTCAGCCTGCCATGGAGGCCCAAGGGGAAGTTAGTCAAGGGGGACAGGCAGGCCCAGAACTAGGGCAACTACTTCCAAGCCTTCTGCTGACCAGCACCCTTCCAGAGCCACTGTCAGAGATGAACTGCCTTAGAGAAGCAAATGGCCAGGGCAGAGAAACAGGCCCAGGTTGTTAGGCCCAACTCTCCTAGCAGGTCAAGATCACCAATTAGGCCCTGTTCCCATCACTCAGCATTTAGCCCTTCATTCACCTCTATCACTCCTGCTAGGCCTCCCAGGCAGGTGGCATCCCCCTTACCTCCAATTTCTCCAAGAATATACAGAGATGAGGGAGTGGATCCCATGGAAGGGGACTCTCAGGATTACCTTCTGGCCCCCCAGCAGCAGGGCTGTCTGATTAGGACCTGGAGGAGTTGGAGCTCCTGCCTGAGAGCATTAGGGGGCTTATATCCAAGGCCATTAACAAGGGCATTGCATCAGGTCTTTCCCAAAGGGATCTTTCATCCTGGGGGGAGTGGAGAACCCAATCAGGCTCCAGGCATCGTGGGTCCCCATCTTCTTGTGGGCATACTAGGCCCACTTCTCCCTCCATGGTCAGTGAAGGATCTATCCTTGGGGAGGACACACACCAGTATATGGGGTTTTCGAAGGACAAGGACACCATTCCTCCTGACCCTCCAGCCTTTCTGGAGCTCTTTTCACCTCCGATGTTCAAACCTCTCCTTCATAAGGTGAAGAAGATCACTAGTATAGGAACGGGGGCTCCCCCGGCTTCCCAGCCTAGGAATCCTAATCTGGCCATGTTCACCAACACCAACACGAATGAGGAGGTCCTGGCTCCTCCATTGTTTCTTTTGGTGGTCAAGAATCAATGGGCCCACCTGTCTACTCTTCCCAACCCTGGGAGCAATGATCACCGCTTCTACAAACATGGAGCAGGCATTCTCCCAGGTGCTCCAATTACTTTCTGTAGATGCTCCTATAGCAACGTTGGCCAATTCTTCCATGATAGTGTCAGGGGATGCAGCCGATAAATTAAAACCTGAACACAAGCGTGCAGAACTTACCTTGCGTATGCACTTCAACGCTTCCGCCTGGGCAATTAAATCAGCTGCTGCAGCTTCCTACTTTAATCACACTGCTGTTATGTGGCTTCGCCAATTCCAATCCAGGATGAGCGCCTCCATCAAGACCTCACCAAAATCATTTCTGCCACCTTTTCCCCACCCCGGGACCTGGAACAGCACTGCCTGATGGATCTCACCATTCAATATCTGCTGGACATTTGGGCGGTAGAGCCAGTTCTGGTGATGGAACATGGGTTGGGTCACTACTCCAATCTGTTCATGTTTCTGAAGAGCTCAGGGGGATGGAGGGCAATCCTGGATTTGAAGTGCCTTAACTCTTACCTGGTTTACAGATGCTTCAAGATGTCCTCCCTCAGGTCCATTCTTCTAGGGATCCAGCGAGGGGATTATCTGGTGTCTGTGGACTTAATGGAGGCCAATCTTCACATACTGATTCTTCAGGCCCATCGCAGTTACCTCTGGTTCTCTCAAAACGGGCAACACTTCTAGTACAGGGCCCTTCCCTTCGGCCCCGTGCACATTTACAAAAGTCTTGGCAGCATTGGCAGCTCACCTACGATTCACCTTGGTGAGACTTCAATGCTACCTAGACAACGTGCTCGTCCAGGCCCACACTCTCACTCAGGCAGTCAATGACTTACATCTCACCATCCAGACCCTACAGTCCCTGGGGTTCTTTGTCAACTTCCCCAAGAGTCACCTCTCGCCCTCAACGAAGATCCTCTATCTGGGAGCAGTTATAGACTCAGTTGCGGGACTGCTCCATCTATCTTCAGAATGACTCACCAACCTCCAATCTCTGACACGTCAATTTCGCGCAAGTCGGTCCGCTTCCATCCTGACCTCGGCCCACTTGTTGGGCAAGATGGTATCATGCATAGGAATTGTTCCCTGGACCCCTCTTCACTCCTGGCCACTTCAGTGGGTGCTCATTCCCTTTCAACGTCAACGCATGAGCAACTCCCTCAGGACTATTTCCCCCATCACCAGGTCTTCACCTTTCCCTGAGATGGTGGTTCTCTCCTGCCCTCTGCCAAGGGTCAGAGATCTGGGAGTCGGATGGGATCACCATTACAACAGATGGGAACCTTTACGGTTGGGGGGCCTTGATGGACTCTGGGCTGGTGCAGGGTCGTTGGACAATCTCAGACCTGCGCCACAACATCAATTAGCTAGATCTGACGACAGCTCGCCTGACCCTCCTTCACTTCCGGAACTTGATTCTGAACCGTCACATGCTCCTCCTAATGGACAATGTAGCCACCAAGGCCCACATAAACTGTCAGGAGGGCACTCCTTCCAAGTGCCTCTGGCTGGAGGCTCTAAAGCTCGGCTCCTGGGCGAAGAACAACTTGGCGTCCATAACATCAGAGCACATATCGGGCATGGCCAACCATCAGGCAGATTGGCTGAGCCGCATGACTGTCGATCATGGCGAATGACAGTTGATTCCCGAGCTGTTCCACAGACTCTGTCTTCACTTCGGCACGCCGCTAGTGGACTTGTTCACGAGCCCGGCCAATGCTCAACTGCCACAATTCTCCTGCTTCCCGGCCTGGAATGCAGAAGGGACAGATGCTCTCGGGAGCAAATGGCTTCTGGCCCTCCTTTATGCCTTTCCCCATCTTCCACTAATCTCGGGGACCCTAAGGAAGGTAGTGGTGGAATAGCTCACATTATCCTAATAGCAACATATTGGCCCAGATGGCCTTGGTTTGCGGATCTTGTCCAACTGTCCATCTCTCCCCCATGGAGAATTCCTCAGGAGATCGCCCTGTTCCAGGGAGTCCTAGTCCACCCTGAGCCCCAGTGGCTCCACTTGACCTCCTGGCACTTGAGTGGCGCCTCGTGAGGCAAGCGAACCTTTCCACCAGGGTCATCTCCACCATCAAAGCCTCCAGGCTCCCGTCGACCACACTTATCTACAATTCCTCATGGTCGGTGTTCTCCAGATGGTGTGAGTCTTCCGGCATTTCCGCCACTGAAGCTTTGGTGGCTCCAGTCCTCGAATTTTTACAAAAGGGCTTAGATGATGGTTTGGCCCCTAACACTCTACACCGTCAGGTGGTGGCCTTGTCTTCCGTCCTGGCAGGGGATGGCCATGTTGCACTATCTCAGGTTCCCCTGGTCAAGAGGTTTCTAAAGGGAGCGGCTAACGTCCACCCTTGCCCTGTCCATTGGTTTCCCATGTGGAATCTTCCCCTAGTTCTCAGGGTGTTAACAGAGGCCCCATTCGAACCATTGAGGATCATGCACTTGAGATTCCTATCTTTAAAAGCAGTCCTTTTAGTGACTGTGACATCCACAAGGTGAATTTCCAAACTGGGGGCCCTGTCATCCAGGGATTACCTCTGTCAGTTCCACCAAGATAGGATCGTCCTCCGACTGGACCCGACCTTCCTCCCGAAGGTCAATTCCCCATTCCATAGAGGGCAGGAGGTCATTTTCCCCAATTTTTGTCCGGCGCCCTTGGGTAAGAGGGAACGCCTGTGACATCCACTAGATATCCGTCGTGCTCTGCACATTTATCTTCAGCGCACGGCTACGATCCATTGGTCTGAGGTTCTTTTCATCTCCTTTCAGCCTAATTCCCTGGGGACCAGGATCTCCTCTGCCACAGTTGGCAGATGGTTGTGGCAGGCTATCACCGCTGCCTATGAAGCCTCGGGTCAACCTACTCTGGCAGGGATTACGGCCCAATCCACACAGAGTGCAGTCAGAATGGAAGCCTGGTCCACCAGCCTCCATTCGAAGATATTTGTCAGGCAGCAACCTGGTCCTCCCCGACTTCCTTTATCTGTCATTATCAGGTGGATAGTTTTGCGTCAGCGGAGGCGTCTTTTGGACACAGGGTCCTGCAACAGGTAGCGACCGCTCCTTCCCCAGGGTCGAATTCCCTCCCTGGGACCTAGCTTGGGTACCTCCCAGCTGTAGCCCCTCCCACCATCTCTACAGGAAAAGGAACGTTGGTCCTTACCTGAATGTCTCTTCTGTAGGATGGTAGGAGGGGCTACATCCCTCCCTAGTTAGTTATTGTAGTCGGTTCAGAGGGGTGAAGGGCAGTCGGGTGGTGGTTCTTGTCTTGTTTGTATGTTTTGCAGCTTCTCCATATGACCTCAAGGAAACTGGAACCAGTAGGGAAAGGAGGATACTTAAAGAAATTTCCCTCAGTCTTTGGACCAATCAAGCTTAGACAAAACCCAGCTGTAGCCCCTCCTACCATCCTATAGAAAAGAGATGTTCAGGTAAGGACCAACGTTCCTTCTCATTCCTAATTTCTTCTCTAATCCTGGCGTTTTGACATGGCATCAGACCCTGCTTATTCTTCAATCATGGTCAACCATGATCCTAGAGTCCGTGCCTTTCCAGTCTTCTCCCTCCAACTCAGCCATGTCAGCTATTATACCCAGCAAGAAATTACAGTGTTAAAAAGAGTTATTGAAGGTTGCTAGATTTCCCCCTCCCCACCCCCTATGACAGGACTTCATGTTACAATAGCCTTTGTTTCAAGTATCAGCATGGATTACTTATAATATAGCTAGACCTTTTGTGCAATTTGGTGAAGTGAGTAAATTCAGGCTGACAACCAAGAGTAAAATCAATATGTTCTTTTCTTCATGGTGTGGCCTATTGTCGTGGAATCCAGGAAATAAGCACGAAGTTAAGTTAGAAATCGGAGTTCATTACCACTATCAAAGTAAGAAGCACACATTTGAGCAGTGAATATTGCTGAAATTCTGCCATGTGCAAAATTCATAATCGGTGTGAAGTAGATCATAATGCCTGAACCCTTTGCCTTTTGGAATAAGGAATCATTTCCATCTATAATATTGGGTCTGCTCTTGTCCTCAATGTGTCGGGATAATACATTTTCCAAAAAATTGCTTGAGTCTGGAGAAGCTGTGCTGGATTCTTGCATAAGGTTTGGGGTTTTATAATCCAAGTGCAAATGTTGTGCATTTGTCCACCTGCATCAATGGATATTTTGCTTGTAACAGTTATACAGTTAGTCCTCAACTTACATTTACTCAGCAGTTCATTTAATGACTGTTCAAAGTTACACCGGCACTGAAAAAAAAATATTTTTCACAACTTTGCAGCATCCCCATGATCATGCCATCAAAATACAGATGCTTGGCAACTGGTTCATACTTATGACCATTTCTGTGTCCCAATGTTGTGTGATCACCTTCTGCGACCTTTTGACAAGCAAAGTCAATGGGAAAGCCCAGATTCACTTAACAACTATGTTGTTAACTTATCAACTGCAGTGATTCACCTACGGTAACTTTGTCAAGGAAGGTCATAAAATGGGGCAAAGCTCACTTAACAACTGTCTCATTTAGAAATTTTGGGCACAGTTGTGGACTACCTGACATTATTTTGCTATGAAAAAGTAACCTGTCTCCTCAAAACTCCAGAATGGAACATAAACAAAAATATCAGAAGACTAGGCTTCCTGGGGGCGTGGCCTGTTGCCGAGGAGGGCTCCACCGAGCTCCTCAGAGATCTGGTCTGTATATCTAAATAACATCATAGATAGCACCCCTTTTTGGCTAAGAAAGGGGCAGGGAGGGTAGCTCCGTAGACTAGGGTCTATTCGTAAGCCACAGCCTTTTTCTTTTTTTGGCTGTGGAAGAGATTAGATCCAGCCGAAGCGGAGCTTTTATCTCCGGCCACTTCTTCTCAGCTGCCTTTTTTTTTTTTGGCAGCCCCAGACAGGCTAGCCCCCCCCAGGACAAAACAAAGTTTTTTTCAAGCTAGATTTGATACGGGAGGGTACCACCCCTGTGAGATTTATGCTTTTATTACTATCTTAAATACCAGCACCATTCGTCTTAAAGACTTCTTTGTTTAAATAGACTACAAAATGGCGATTTCTCTCCGTGGATGATTACTGGATGTACTTAGCCGGGCTTATCTTCCTGCAGACCGCTCCTTAACAAAATAAACTCTTTTTCTTTGGAAATAGAGGGGAGCGAAGCGCTGCTTACTTGTTTATTTATTATGGCACCCAGATCAAAGAAGCGTCTTGCTACAAATATATCTAAAGAATTTAAAGAATCTTTTCTGGAAACACAGCCTTTGTCTCCTACGCCCTCTACTGGAGAAGTTTTAACACAGGAATATCTCTTTAAAATCTTTGATGCCTTTAAGCAAGAACTTAAGGAATTTGTATTGCAACTTTATGATGATCTAAAATCTAAAGTTAATCAAATGAAGGCGAATACGTTTGCAGCCGTGTCTGCCCTGTCGGATTACTCTGCTGAAATAGAGAACAAATTGGAAAGTCTGGAGAAGGCTAATTTTGATTTGACTACCAATATTCAAATTTTACAAGAAAAAATTAGAAATAACGAAGAACAGCTTATGATGCTAAATTTTGATAGGAAGGCATTTTCAATAAGAGTCAGGGGATTCCGTGAAAAGGAGCAAGAGAATTTGAAACAGACCTTTGCTGAAGCCTTCAGCCATGCGCTGGGAAGCCCGGGACTTAACTTTGATTGGCAGATTCGGAAAATCTATCGCCAGAACTCATTGACAGCGGAACAGCGACAGCTCCCGAGGGATATAATTATACATTTCTCTACCAAAGAATCTAGAAATGCGATTGTGCAAAAGTTTCATAATAACAGTCTCCGAGTTGATGACCAGGACGTGATTGTCTTCAAAAATATACCTTCCCAGATGTTGAAAGCAAGAAGGGACTACACCTTTTTAACTAAAGAGCTTAGGAGTCAACAGATTCGATACAGATGGGAGGCCCCTGCCGGCATCACGGTTACATTTGAGAATCAAAGATTTCGTCTTAATTCTGTTTCAGAGGCTCAAGATTTCTATTGTAGGATTCTGAAGGCGGGATTTCCTGATGCGCTTGGAAGAGAGGAGAGACAAGCGGAAGGAGAAAGCAAACGGCTGGCCATGCGGCTGCAAGATGGAGGGGGTAGCCCCTCCTCCCTCGGAGAAGCAGAAGAACGCAGATCAAGAATTTAGATACTTCAAAAGACTTCCTAAAGTTGAGGACTGAATGGGGGTTTGAGACCTCTCTCCGGTAGAAAAAGTGGACTAATTTTTATCAGAAGGGAAAGCTGGGTGAAACTACTTTGAGCTAGATTCTAAAGTAACGTTAGCATAAATTTGATAGTGGTTAAAAGAATGCGGAATGATTTATGTTGTTTAAACTTTGTTAGATGGGACTATTTTAAAATAGAAGGTTAACTGACTCCTGCTGAAAGTATTATTTGAATATGATCCATGCTATTTAACTTTTATTTGAAGGGAAAGTTGGTTGTAATAGTTTTGAGTTACATTTCAAATAAACGCTAGTATAAATTTGATAGTGGTAAATATTAGACAAGCAAGAGATGAGGGTAAAATGCATGTGGAATGAACTACGTTATTTGAGGTAAATACCAGACAAGCAAGGGAAGAGGGCAAAATTTATGTTGTTTAAAGCTTATTAGAATAAGAAGCCGCTTGGGATTATGTTAAGATAACTGTAAAAAGAATGCGGAATGATTTATGTTGTTTAAACTTTGTTAGAAGCGACTACCTTAAAATAGAAGGTTAACTGATTCTTGCTGAAAGTATTATTGGAATATGTGGAATGATTTATGCTACAAATCGCTCTGAGTTATATTTTAAACAAATGGTAGTATAAATTTGATAGTGGTAAATATCAGACAAGTGGGGGATGAGGGTAAAATACATGTGGAATGAACTAAGTTATTTAAATTCTATTAGAAGGGGAAGTCGGTTGGAATTATCTTAAGATAGAAATTGATTCCTGTGTAAAGTAATATCTGATCTACGCTGCTTAACTTTACTAAGAAGGGGAAATCTGGTTAGATTATTTTGAATTACTGTTTGAAAAAGGGGTAAAGAAAGATCACTTACGTTGTTTAAATTTTACTAGAAGGGAAAGTTTGATTACTTGTCTGTAAAGTTATATTTGAATATATGGCATGAACCACGTTGCTTAAATCTTATTGGAAGGGATCATAAGGTTTAGGAAGGGAACGGGAGAGCCTACAGAAGGTCGGGGTAAATAGCAAAGAAGTAAGAGATGAGAATAAAATATAGATAGAATGATTTATACTATTTAAGCATAGATAAAGATGGGGGGCTGAGATCAACACAAAGAGTGGTTTCTTTTTCTCTTTTTTCTCTTTTCTCTTTTCTCTTTTCTTTTTTTCCCTTTTTTTTCTTTCTCTGCTTTTTTTTTTTTTTTTTGATATATTACTTTTATTTTTTAATCCATATGTATACAAGATATTTTAGATAGAAGGTAGTGCCAGGTGTGGGCCCTGGGAAGTCGGGAGGATTAGGGATGGGGATTGTGGGGGGTGGGGTGGGGGGTGTTAATATAGTTTTAATAAGAACAAGAATGTATTTATATACGGTGGTTCTTTTTTTTATTATTATTATTTTCCTTGGTTCACTTTACTTTTATCAGATCAAATAACACTTGAATAAAGGCATACACCAAGGAGGGAGGTAGAGGGAAAGAAGAGGGAGGAGTAAGGAAGGAGTAAGGGGAATGTAAGGAGGGTGTCCGGGGAGTAAGGGGAGAAGGAAGGTTTGAGGGGAAAGGGAAGTAGGAGGGGAGTGTTAGAGGGAGAAAGGAAAGTTGGAGGGGGTAGATGGGGTGTATGGAGGATGGAAGGGTTAGGTGGGGTTGTGAATGATGAGTTGTGTTTCCTTTTTATTTGTTCGTTTTATTCCCTTTTTCTTTTTTTTTCTTTTCTTATAGTAAATACCCTGTATATAAATGATTGCAAATGGAATGTGAAAATTGAATAAAATATTTTATACACTTAAAAAAAATATATATCAGAAGACTGAACTATGCAAGATGCAAATTTGCATGTCATCCTGCTCACATTCCTGATACTTAACGGCTAATAGTGGACTAATTTTAATTGGGATCTACATGTGAAGAGGAAGAAAGTCCAAAATTCTTCCGTGCATTTGTGGACATGTTTTAATTGTTGTCTTTAAGCAGAATTATTTTAAACAACCCACCCCATTTATGTTAATAGAGGGGCTGACAATAGCTAGATAATTTGTGCATTATCTACTTTAGTCCAGTGTGTGTTAAAATGTTAAAATGTGAAACAAAATTCTCATGTCTTCTTCAATTTGCTAAGCATCTTACAGCGCAGTAAGAAAAATGACATGATGGCATTCTGTTTCTTTAAAGAGAGATTTAATGAGACCAATCGTAAAGGGACTATAGCAAAAATTAAGATCAGATAATTGTTCCTTATTAAACTCTTACTGCTTAATGATTCAGTCTGAAAAACAAACCAAAAATGAACATCAAATAAATAATAAAATAGGTCTTAGATATTCAGGGCAATTCGGTTCTTAATAATTTGGAATAATTAAGGATTATTTTATGCATTATTTCTCAACACAATGAAAAGGACCATAAAGCACCTGAAGTGTTCTTTCTATAAAAAATAATTCAGATTAAAATTTTGTCATTACAAAAGTGGAAAATAAAATTTAGTAAATATTATTGTTCAAATACAAAACACAGTGGGTTCTTAAATTGTAAGATCTCATGATTTATCTATTATTTACTAATGTATTTTCTATTAGGCAGATTGATAATAAATACATAATTTACAGAGTTCTAAGATCTTGGAGGCTATACCAATTTGTAAATTGGTTTGTGATTGAATTATTACTTTTCCCATATTGGGCCTAAATTTTGCAACTTCTGCATGCAAGTAAGTCTTCTACTACTTATTGCTGTGGAAAGAAATAAGAGAACCATTCTTTTTGTGTCCTTCTCTCTTGCTAAAGCTGTTAACAGGTGTGTCAGAAATAGGTGGTTTATCTGTCTTATTGGACATCCATATGTAATTGGCCTGAAGTTCTCAGATTTGAAGTCTGCCAGTCCTTGAAGTGTTCTGCCTTTCTGTCTTGCATTTTTGTGACAAGGTATCTTCAGCGCAGGCAGTTGTGCAAAATGTCTCAACACCTGACAGGGATTCTATTTTTGCTCCATTTGAACCAGCTTGGCCGTCTACAATTTGATTCCCAAAAGTCAATGTGAAATAGCAGGTCTGCTTGACACCTGTCCATCAGATGGGACATAACTTTGAGAAGTTGACTTCAGAAGGAATGGAAATAGCATGGGTGATTTTGGACAGCTCTGCAAGGCTTCTCATGAAGGTTTCTCCCCACCATTATATCATTTTCTCATTTGCGTTTATCCTCATCTTTTTTTCTTCTTCTATTTTTTTTCCTTCTGAATCCACAAGACAATTCTTCTCTACCTGTTCTTTATTTGATGGGTTTCCAGTTTATTCTTTGCCTTTTTAATGTCCTCTGCTTTTGGATACACACACACACATACACACACGTACATATACACATATATGTATATGCATATATTCAGTCTTTTTTTACTTTTCTCATCATAAAATAATTTGCAATTATGCTTATAAATATTAATTACAGTATATAGACCGGGTGGTGCAGTTGTGGCATAGTAGTTAGAATGTGATATTTCAGACTAACTCTGACTACAGCTTGGAGTTTGATCCTGAAGGGCCCCAAGATTGATTCAGGCTTCCATCCTTCCAAGGACAGTAAAATGAGGACCGAGATTGGTGGGGTAAATTGCTTTAAACCACTCTGTTAACCACGCAGAGAGGGCTGTAAAGCATTATGGGGCAGTATATAAATCTGAGTGCTATTGCTGTATATTGGCATTAATTAGACCTCAGCCTGCTGGCAGACTTTACACATGAGAAAACAAGAGCTCAGAGTTTTTATATTCCTTTGAAACCTTACTCAACATTGGTTTTTGTTTTCCAACTTGCTTTGTAGCAGGATATTCTAGGCTTTCTGGCATTTCTGATTCCACCCAGTTTGACATTTACATAGGTGCTGATCTTCCAAATCAACTTTGGGCAGCTCCCAATCAAAAGTTAAAAAAAATATAACATTTTATTAGAACTATAAAACTAAGCCCATGAAATAATTAAAAACAACAAAGACCAGGCACCAAGTCAACCTTCCCTATGTGCAACTTCCGATCTTGTTTGGGGGGAAAGCCAGGTTTTCAGAGCTTTAATGAAAGGTTACATTAGGGTGAAAATATGTTCACTTTACAAGCAAAGGGGATCTGCAATGCCAGGGGCTGTTGATGAAGTGAGTTTTTAATGTAGAGAGGGTACAAAAATGTTTCCATCCTTCAGTTGCATCTATGAATCACAATATCTTGATATATTCCACTTCCTATTGCATACCCTACAGTGTTAGACGTGGTGGCTCAAGGGCTAAGACGCTGAGCTTGTCGATCAGAAAGGTTGGCAGTTTGGATGTTCAAATCCCTAGCATCGCATAACGGAGTGAGCTCCCATTACTTGTCCCAGCTTCTGCCAACCTAGCAGTTCGAAAGCACGTAAAAATGCAAGTAGAAAAATAGGGATTATCTTGGTGGGAAGATAACAGCGTTCCATGCACCTTCAGCATTTAGATATGCTGGCCACATGACCACAGAGATGTCTTTGGACAGCGCTGGCTCTTCGGCTTTGGAACAGAGATGAGCACCACCCCATAGAGTCAGGAACGACTAGCACATATATGCAAGGGGAACCTTTACCTTTACTATTCATTTAAAACAAGTTAGATTATAGTTTCAATATGATTCAAAGTAAATGTCCCACAGACCTATATCTGTTCTCACAGTTTTGGGGGGCATGAGTGAAATTTCTTGTTTGGTTTTAAAGTGACCAATTGCTACTATACTGAAATTTCCCTCAAGTTTTAACAAAATTATTCTTAAAGCATACCTATCTTTTTGGACAGATAATCTATAAAAATTCTCAAGGTGCCATTCTGGATCTACGTCTCAAATCCCAGGGATTCAGTTTTACAATTTGATGATACCTTCTAGTTTCCAGAAGTCCATTTGAGATCTGAAATATTCATAAAGAAAAAGACAGGCATGAGAACTGAAATATGCTGAGAAATAATCTTCGAAATATTCTCCCGAGAAGGAATGTTCCCCTGTTGCAATTATAGCAAGTTAGAATTAAAGCATGTTGATGTACATCAAAGCATGGAGGCCTGCTTGATTATAAGGGATGTTTCCAATTTTAGTCTTTCATCATCTGCCTTTGAAACGGGACCATTTTGATGTATAAAGCAGGTGCGCCATCTTTGTAACACATCCATTAAAAAAGAAACATTCATTAAAAGAAATCTCAAGCAAAATATCTAAGGCAGGGCCAAGTGCAACATCTTTTGTTTTTAAAAAATGCAATTATAAAAAGAAAATAGAACCCACAAATGACAATAGTATTGATCTTGAAGACAGGTGTGTGTGTGTGTGTGTGTGTGTGTGTGTGTGTGTGTGTATGTATACACAATGTACAAAGGTAGCAATTGCCATTTTTCTGGCTTTACATTGGTTGGTGATTATGGCAAAAGAAAAGAAAGAGAATGCATACCTAACATAATGAGTTGTGCAATATATTACTGCATAAAATCCATTTTGGGTAGGTTTCAGCATTTTTTTTAAAACAGAGATAAAACAAGAATCTTCTTTCTTTGCACCATGAAACCTTGCTCTTCAACTGCTCACATATGTTTGTACCATAAAGAAGATGGGGGTCAAGGATGACAGAAATTCCCCCACCCCTGATATAGTTGCTGGGAATAGGAAGAAGGGAAATTACAAATTCTTTTCTGGCTTTGATTTTGATCTGGGCTTACCAAAGAAGGGGCCTTAGAAGTTCAGTTTTCATATGAGGGGGAATTTTAAATGCTTCTGAACTTCATTTCTGAGCTGGTTTGTAAGAATTCTGGCACTAGCTCTAAAACGATAAACACATCCATGCATTAAATTTATGGCCTAAATCTTCACTATTTTGATCTTTGTAATAAGCACTCTGCTTGATAATCTCTCTCTCTCTCTCTCTCTCTCTCTCTCTCTCTCTCTCTCTCTCTCTCTCTCTCTCTCTGTCTCTCTCTCACTCTCTCTCTCTCTCTCTCTCTCTCTCTCTCTCTCTCTCTCTCTCATATATATATATATATATATATATATATATATATATATATATATATATATATATACATACATACATACATACATACATACATACATACATACACACACACACACACACACACACACATATTTTGATCTTTGTAAAAAGCACTCTGCTTGATAATCTCTCTCTCTCCACACACACACACACACACACACACACACACACACACATATATATATTTACACTGATGGGAAATTCTATTAACAAATACCTCAAAATAACCAAAAGGAAAATGTTAACATATAGCTACATCTCCCAAAGCAGTTGAACGCCATTAAAAAAAATCTATGCATTTGCCTTTAACCATCAATATCAATATTAATTCCTGTGCATTTTATAGTGCTTTAATCCACAGGGTGTTTAATTCTCAATAATGAAGCTTCTTAAGAAGATTCTGAATATACTGCATAAAAGCGAGTTTTCCTCACAGTTTCATTTGCATTGTCTGCATTGTCTTTGCAGCCACATGATGTTGGGTTAAATTAGGGCCACAGATTAATTAATTTTTAATAGGAGATTCACAGGGAATGAGTTATACTGTGTGATGCTGCTAAAATAAGGGCTGTCTCTCTTATATTTGAGGTAAATCTAAATATTCAAAAATAGATTTTCTCCTCTTTCTAACCACATTTAAAGTCTTGTAGTAATTCAATATATAAAACCTATAAGGCACATATAGTAGCTTCCTGCCCAGTGGTGGGATTCAAATTTTTTTTATTACCAGTTCTGTGGATGTGGTGTGGCTTGGTAGACGTGGTAGAGGAAGGATACTGCAAAATCCCCATTCCCTCTGCACTCCTGGGGGAAGGATACTGTAAAATCTCCATTTCCACCTTACTCCAGGGCACGGATACTGAAAAATCTCCATTCCCTCCCCAACCCACTAATCTGCTTTTCAGCTCCGTTCTCTTGTGCAGGGCAACAGAAGAAGACCCAATAGCTAGGACTTGTGAGGCATAAAATAGATGAGGGTGGAGCCAGCCAGAGGTGGTATTTGCCAGTTCTCTGAACTACTCAAAATTTCCGCTACCGGTTTGCCAGAACTTGTCAGAACTGGCTGAATACAACTTCTATTCCTGCCTCAATCCCACATATTAAAAATACCAAAGCATCAAAGTATAATCATATATTCTTACAGATCAATTTTACTTAGCTTCTGGACCATCAATAAGAAAGGTTCGGACTCCAAAAAACCAATGTGATATTTATTTAAGGTGTGAACTAAAGCTGAACAGAGTCAAGTTCATGTCCATCTCAACTAAGAAGTTTGGATAAACTTTGTTGTTGTAGTGGAGAAAAATAGGAAAGAATAATAACTATTCTGGAAGGAAGGAAGGAAGGAAGGAAGGAAGGAAGGAAGGAAGGAAGGAAGGAAGGAAGGAAGAAAGAAAGAAAGAAAGAAAGAAAGAAAGAAAGAAAGAAAGAGTAATATCATATACAGTAATATCTCAAGATAATTATATATGGCAGAGCTAGGGATATATAAAAGGAAGAAACATTTACAATATAAAATAAAGGTAAAGATTCCCCTTACACATATGTGCTAGTCATTCCTGACTCTAGGGGGTGGTGCTTATCTCTGTTTCAAAGCCGAAGAGCCAGTGCTGTCCAAAGAGGTCTCTGTGGTCATATGGCCAGCATGACTAAATGCTGAAGGTGCACGGAACACTGTTACTTTCCCACCAAAGGTGGTCCCTATTTTTCTACTTGCATTTCTACTTGCTTTTGAACTGCTAGGTTGGCAGAACCTGGGACAAATAATGGGAATTCACTCCGTTATGCAGCATTAGGGATTTGAACCACAAAACTGCCGACCTTTCTGATCGACAAGCTCAGCATCTTAGTTACTGAGCCACCGTGTAATATAGCTTGGGTTCAAAATGTATTAATCTTAAAGAGGTCAAGGTGTGTTGGAAGGCTCAGTTGTATATTAATTAATCAGATCAAAAACTTTTGTACCCCATCTATAACAACATGCCTTCCTATGTGTCTTTCTATAAGGCAGGGGAGAAGGAACAGATACCAGATCCCCCTCTGAAGTCTGAGGCCTTTCTCCCTCTTGGCACGGAAGCCCACTCAAGACTTTTTCTGGAGGGCTATCAGTGTGTGTGTCTCCCCTAATATAAACTTCAAAACCTGACACTTCCAGAGAAAAAGTACCCCTGATTATCAGTCAATTGAAGATGAAGTGAAGGTGACATGACAGCAACTTTTTTGTTCAAGATTCAACTTGGCTAACAGACGCAGTATTTTTGCTTCATCTATTCTTTTATACATACTTAGAATAGTCATCAGTAGCAATTATTATAGGGTGAAGTCCTTTGTCAAAGAAAATTACATTCATCATAGGATCCATACCGAGGCAGAGTCATTTAAAGACAGAAAATGCTACAGATCACAGGTTGCATTAATTAATTTAATTCCTTTTTTATTATGCCATAACATCCCAATGTCAAGGTGCATAAAAGCATTTTTTCATGCCTCTGCTCTTAGATACTCAGCATCTCCATATCTCCAAAAAGCTGTGACTGGAAAGACCACTTGTAAAACTGAAATGAATCTCTTACTCATTACTTAAGATGAAATTGACCTTGAGGTGGTTAATGATACTTTGACCACATGGTCTACTTTTTTACTTACCGGTATTAAAGCCAATAAAATGTCTGCATTCCTTTTTCTCAGTGTCTGAAAAATGTGAATTTGATTTGTGTTAAGCATCCTTTACAACAGCTGGTTATCCAGTACTTGGACACAATCCAACAAATGTAAAGCAATTAGATTTGTTCTTACTTGATTTTTCTTTTAAAAATAAGAGTTGGGAGGTAATATGTTCTCCGGGAATATGCTTAAGAGTTGTATTTAACTTTTTAAAAAATGCTGTTTGCAAGAATAGTGGTCTATATAGTAAATTATTATTTTTAAACATCTGAATGGCAACCACTGTCTTAAAAATAATTTTTACTGTCTCATACACTGGAGAATGACAAGTCTGAGAAAATGCCAAGTAAAATATTAATATATCATCTAAAATACAGCAACATCCCAGCTGGGTTTACCTGTTGTGTTAACCTGTAATTTGTTGTAGTTATAGTTTCTTGTCAAATCTATAGTGGCAGATGTCTGTAACATGAAGACATAAACAATGGTTCAAAAAATGCCGTAAATTTCATGCTACATCCAAACAAAACAAAAGTATAGAATGGGTTTCTGTAGTGGGTGAATGTAAGGATTCGATCTTGGACAGAATTTTCTGAAGATTACTACTATAGGAAAACCTACTGTATTTTTCAGAGTATAAGACACACCAGAGTATAAGACGCAGCAAGGTTTTGAAGAGGAAATTTTAAAAAAAAGTTTTTGCATTCTGCAAACCTCCCCAAAATGGCCTGTTTTCACAAAAAACAGGCCTGTTTTTTTTTCAAAAAAGGGCATGGATAGCCTTTAGGAGGTTAAAGAGTGCTTCTTGGGGCTGAGGGGGGCAAAATTGAGTAAAAAACAGTCTTTTTTGCTCATTTCTGCCCTCCCCAACCCCCAGGAGCACTCTAGAAGCCTTCTAAAGGCTATGCATTTTGGTGAAGGGGGCAGAGTTTCAGGAGGCAAAAAATGAGAGGAAAAGGTGCACCTTATACTTTGAAAAATACGATAGTTTCTGAAGCCTGACTTGTCTAAATCCAAACAAACAACAAATACTTTCTTCAAAACAACCTTAAGTATTCCTTTCTGGGAAAAAAAAGAAGAAAGAAGGAAAATCTGTTATGTTTTACAAAGAAGAGCAATTACCTTTATTATTTACTTACTTATGGGATGAGAGTTCCTTGGTGAGGTTTATGGTTTTCTTGCCTAGTTTGGGTGATGAAATATCTGCAGGAAAACAAGTTCAGAGAGCAGCAAAGGACACCTATGAATCTTAATGTTTGTAGACTTGAATACTGTGACAACAACCAATTGTTTTGGAAAGCTGATGCAGTATAGAAAATAAAACTGGAATTAGTTATCATGGAAGTATCTGTGAAAGCGAAAAGAAGAGGAGGAGATAAAGGGTTTGGATCCAACGTTGGGAATATTTACTGTGTGAATCTAGGAAAGCGAAATTCAGCTACACCCCACTGTAGTGCTAGGGGCAGAGGACATGGGTTTGATTGATAGCTGAGAAAAATTCTCATGCAAGAATAAAAAGACTGAGTTTATGGATAAAGGGCAGCAGCATCTAAGTTCATGAGCTGAATACCCAATTGTTGGCTTGCAACTGAGCCATGCATAGAGATGTAAGACTTCAGCTTGAAAAGCTTTCAGTATCAAAAGGTCAGCGGCTAGACTATCAGTTCACCAGGCTGTTGATTATACCTTATTGCCTGTTGCTGATAACTCTGGGCTTTGACTCTTGGACTTTTGCTTCTGGCCTCCTGCTAGCCTTTGGCTCTCTCAATATTTGCTTTCAAATAGTCTCTGCTATCTGAGAACTGCATTATTTTTATTTTTTGACTTAATAATCTTATTGTGAGAGATTGTGGAGAGGCTGGCAGAGGAAGGGACAAGAACATAGTGATAAACAATCAAGACATAGCCTCAAGCAGGTCGGTTATCGCCTTATTTCATATCTAGGAGGAAGTGTTTTAAAGTACTCTAAAGAGACTCTACCTTAACTCACTGTAAGTAAGGCTAGGAAATTCCTCCTAAATTCCTGTATCTTGCTCAGCAGCTTAGAGTTGTCAGATTTAGCTAATCTTCCCATCCTTTGCTACTTTAATTTTATTTTGTAAATTGGTGAGATTAAGCGAGATCAGGTTTTATAGTGGTTAAGGCATCAAGCTAGAAACGCATCAAGCTACAAATTGGGAGACTGACACTTTAGAAAAAGTGCAGAAAAGAGCAACAAGGATGATTAGGGGACTGGAGGCTAAAATATACTATGAACGGTTGCAGGAACTGGGCGTGACATATCATTCTTACTTTACTCAAAAAGTAAACTCTAGTCATGCAGAGGAAGCCTAAAAGGCCATTAATGTGGTTTAAACAAGGTTCAAACTGCCCACATTAAAAATTAAATTGCCCCCCTATGGGCCATGGACCCCATGTTGGGAACCACTGCTCTAGAAATAGTGCAGAGAATAGCAACCATGATGATTAGGGGACTGGAGGCTAAAACATACTATGAATGGTTGCAGGAACTGGGCATGGCTAGTCTAGTGAAGAGAAGGACCAGGGGAGAGATGATAGCAGCCTTCCAATATTTGAGGGGCTGCCCAGAGAGGAGGGGATCAAGCTATTTTCCACAGCACCTGAAGACCAGACAAGGAATAATGGATGGAAACTGATCAAGGAGAGATTCAACCTAGAAATAAGGAGGAACTTTCTGACAGTGAAAACAATCAACCAATGAACATACTTTGCCTTTGGATGTTGTGGGGGCTTCATCACTTGAGTCTTTCAAGAAGAGATTGGACTGCCATTTGTCAGGAATGGTGTAGGGTCACCTGCTTGAGGGGGGGGGGTTGGACTAGATGACCTACAAGGTCCCTTCCAACTCTATTAATCAGGAGGCTAATCTGGAGAGTTCTAGTCCCACGTTAGGCATGAAAAACTTGCTGCATGTTTTTGAGCCATTCCCTTTCTCTCAATCCTAGGAACAAGGCAATGACAGCCACTTCTGAAAAGCCTTGCCAAGAAACCTTGACTTGTCTAAGCAGTTTCTAAGAATTGGACATGATTTAAGGGAAGAAAGAGAGAACAGAAACCTAGAGACTAGAAGCTGGGAGGTGGATGGGAAGAAAACATGAATGATGATATTCCACAACGAAGTGAAAATAATGTGTTATAAATTTCAGACCCCAGAACTATACCTCGCCAACAGTATTGTGGCATCAGAAATAATATCTTGAAAATCTTCTAGGTCTAGCTGGAGTTGAACATCACTTAAGGGTGGATTAGAAAGTAAATGGACATAGTCTAAAGTCGGGCCAGTAGAGAGAATTTAGATGTGTTCTTTTTGTTTTGATTTAGAAGTGAGTTTTATTTTATTTATTTTTTTGAATTTTTATTTTATACACATAAGCACATCAACAGAACACATAAGCACATTAATAAAAATAACCACATAACTTAAAAACAATATAGGAACAATAAGTTCCATCATACATCATACAGCAGTTCCAAATCGGTTTCTTTGCAGTTAGTGTTTTCCCTTCTATACATTTCTATCTTGCGTTCATAATCTCGTTATTCATTATCCATTTTTATATACATTTCTTTATTTATTTATACTTAGCTACTTATGATCAAGTATTATTTACCTATATTGTGCTTTATATTTTTACTGTCATTTATTCTCTTACATACAGTTCTAGTTATACATTCACATAGTTATTCTTTTTCTTTGCCATTCTTATATTATTATTATTCCATTTAAAAGGATATAAGGTATAATTTGGAATGTATTGTTTACCATCCTTCACACCTGCTATGACACCACCTTATTTTCTCTTTCTTTTCTTTTCTCCCTCCCTTCCTTCTCTACTTCCTTCCTCCTCTCCTTCCCCTTCTTCCCTCCCTTACTTCTCCCCTATTCCTACCCTCTGTCTTCTTCTTCCTACCCTCTCTCCTTCTCTTTTTCTCTCTTCCTCCCTCCTCTTCTTCTCTTTCTCTCCCTCCCACCCACCTCTCCTTACTTCTTTCTTCTTCCCCTACCTCTCCTCCACATTTCTTCTTCCTCTCCTACTATCTCTCCTTCTCTCTCTCTCTCTTCCACCCTCCACTTCTTTCCTTTCCTTCGTCCCTCCATTCCCTACTTCCTTCCTCCCTTCCTTTCCTTCCTTCTTCCCTTCCTTTCTTTTTATATTGTTATAGGTGTCTCTTTCAAATCCAGTTTATGTTTTCTTGAGGGTGTTATTTCCACAAGTCCATTTTTTTTTCATATCATTTCCTTTTTTCTCTATCATTTTACAGTCTATATGCCAGCTATCATCCTGATTTGATTTCACCAACCATGACCCCCTTGTTTTACTCATAATTATTATTTTTGAGAGTTGTTCTATTCTTTCATTGCTTTTTATTTCTTTGCTCCATCCATCTATACCAATTAACCCATATCTGGTTTACTTTCAATTTCTTAGGGATATTAAACATCTGAGCTCTTTTTTTTTAGTGTGTTCAGTCCATTCAAGTTTATCGACATAATTGTTGTTTCTTGATCCATCTTTAGTTGAGATTGTTTCTTTTACTTCTAGTTTGTATCTGACTTTTCCCTCTCGTGAGTTTTAATTGCTAGAATTTCTTAGTAAGTGTGCAGTAAGAGCTGACTTCACACAATAAGTACTGGTGTCTCCTTGTTTGTATCATAGCTGTTTGGTTCTGGATGCCATATGAACTCAAGGGTTGCCACAAAGAAGAGGGAGTCAAGCTCTTCTCCAAAGCACCTGAGGGTAGGACAAGAAGCAATGGGTGGAAACTAATCAAGGAGAAAAGCAACTTAGAACTAAGGAGAAATTTCCTGACAGCTAGAACAATTAACCAGTAGAAGAACTTGCCTCCAGAAGTTGTGAATGCTCCAACACTGGAAGTGTTTAAGAAGATGTTAGATAACTATTTGTCTGAAGTGGGTGTAGGGTTTCCTGCCTAAGCAGGGGGTTGGAATAGAAGACCTCCAAGGTTCCTTCCAACTCTGCTAGTCTATTCTATCTATGTTGCCCAGTTGATGTTTCACTTAGAACCTGTAGATTTATTCTAGAAGCTGCTCCGAAAAGAAAGGGTCTTAGCCTAGGTAGGGACAATGACACAATCATTTTCTTTAAAGAAAGAAAATGCAAAATTTTGATAGATTCTATCAGATTGAAAGGCATTATTGTCAATTACAATCGTTTACTTGGGATGTCTGATTCCAAAGAGCAACCCCTGGCTGTTCCAGCAGCAAGAGAAAGAAATTAACTTTAACTACTATTTGTAGATATATTTTTCAAACCCTGGGTTTTAATCTGGGCTGCTGATTTTTCTGATGTGCAAATTCTTAGTTTGTACTCTAAAATCCTTTTATCTGGATAACTGCTAACTTCCATAAAATCTTTTGGGATTGTTTCTCCCAGAGGAAGACTTTGCCATTTAAAATACATGCTTTGTATCACAGAAAAATATTTAGTCTGCTAGCTACTTTTGGTGGGAGGTGATGGCATATCTTCCGTTTAAATCAAACTCTCTGTTTTGCTGCAATTACAAGGTAAATCAGCTGTGAAAGGTGCAGACATGTACTGTGTATTCAGCATAGTCATTTTGTGCCACAACAGATTGTGCCATTTGGAGTTACAGTTTATCAATCTGGCACACTGACCATAGCAATTGGACATTTATCATGGCATCTGCTTTTTTTTTTTTTTCCCAAAGGCTCGACTGTCTTCTTTTGAGAAACTGCATGAGATTTGGACTTTTCAAGTTGGCAATTATGAAT
Organism: Thamnophis elegans; assembly: GCF_009769535.1. Lineage (NCBI taxonomy): Eukaryota > Metazoa > Chordata > Lepidosauria > Squamata > Natricidae > Thamnophis > Thamnophis elegans. The sequence goes on from NC_045552.1 coordinate 41,818,093, forward strand.
GTATTTAAGCCACCAGGTGAATATCATTGTTGTTCTTAAAACTCTGAGTATCTTCCTGACAAACTTTTATCATCTTTTGGTGCCTTCTGACTTTGTGAGCAAATGTCACATAAGAAAAAGTGCTTCCCCAAAGAACAATGAAAATAACTTTCAACCCAACTCTTTAAGAAAAAGAAAGGGCACAGGGCATAAAAATCCTGATATTAATGTTTGAGATCAATGTCCCAAAGGTGCTTTTTCAGGAGGCAACTGGACTTTTGGGGGTGGTATTTTGAAGACATTTCGCTTTTCACCCAAGAAGCTTCTTCAGCTCTGACTGGATGGTGGGAAATGGAAGGATTTATACTCCTTGCAGACAGCTGGTCATTTGCATCCTTTTAGAGGGTCATTGAAGCACTTGGAGGTTTATCTGTGTCCTCAGGGTCACCTGAGTGGTCCTCCTGGTTTCTGTAGTCTGCATTTTTTCTTTGTTTGAGTTAGAGATCATTTTTTTTTACCTTCCTCATGTTTGTTCTCAAGAGATTCCTAGAATGAGATTATTTATGGAAGGTCAGTAGTTCCTCCTGCTGAGATCTTCTAAAGCGTAAGTGCCTCACCCATTCTCAGGGTATAACTTTTCAAAATTACAAAAATGTTCACTTCTGACAAATTGGGTAAAGAATGGTCTTTAAAGGGTTATTTCATGATACAAAATGAGCAAACCTGAATTTTAATAATTGCTTTGGTAACTAAGATGATGTAATTTGTAGGTCCAGAATGCCAGTCGCTCTGCTGAGGATGGAGAACTGATAAAATCTTCATACAAGTACTTGACAGAGAACTTGTGAAAGAACTAAACTAGTTTCCCAAGAAAAGGAATTTCAAGAATTAAGATGTTCCTCTATTGTGCTCTCAAAGGGACGCGGTGGCTTAGTGGCTAAGATGTCAATCAGAAAGATGTCAATCAGAAAGGTTGGCAATTCAGTAGTTCGAATCCCTAGCACCATGTAATGCAGTGAGCTCCCATTACTTGTCCCAGCTTCTGCCAACCTAGCAGTTCGAACGCACCTAAAAATGCAAGTAGAAAAAATAGGGACCACCTTTGGTGGGAAGGAAACAATGCTCGTTGTGCCTTCGGCACTTAGTCATGCTGGTCACATGACCACAGAAACATCTTTGGACAGTGCTGTGTCTTTTGGCTTTGAAACAGAGATGAGCACCACCCCCTAGAGTCAGGAACGACTAGCACAGATACGCGAGTGGAACCTTTACCTTTATCTATATTGTGCTGTCATTAGTAATAACTCTAATAGTAGAAGGAAATAAAATGGTATTAGGTTTATATGGGAGAAGACATATTTAATATTCCCTTAGACCCAGACCAGGATTTAGGATTTAGATATTTTCTAAAAACCCAACCATTTTGATAGGGAGAATATTTTTCTAAAATCCACATTCCATTTAACTTGTCCAACAGATGCTGACTTTGTTCTGCATATTATAGATAACAATAGCAGCTCCTCTGCGGAAGTTAAATCCAAACCAGAAGTGTTAATGATACAATAAATATCCAGTTTTATGTCTCTAATATATTTCTGTAGCAGAATGACATAATTTCAGGTTGGGACATCTAAGGAAGGGTTTTTTTTCCCTTAAATAATAGTGGTAAGATCTACTACCCATTCCATGCTTTCCTTTTTAAAAAATATATAATGTCATTAAAAGTTTTTAAAAGGAAGATAACAATTAACACAAACCCATAAAGAATAAAAAGAAAGAAATCAAAGAGAAAGCTGAAAGTGAAAGGAAAAAGGTAAAAGAAAAATAGAAAGGAAAGAAAAAATATATAGAGCAGTAGCTTCCAATTCCAGTAGTTACAAGTTCAACGATAACTTTAACTCTCACTCTAAAGTTAGAACATATTCCTCTTCTTTCTATAATCTATTCTGTTTAATCATCAGAACCATAGCTATAAATTTAGCTTGTCAATCTCAACAAGTTCTATCAACCTTTGTAATAATTGGCAGCTGTGTCTTGTGACATCAGTTCTTCTCTTGGTTTTATTTTGTATAAAATTTGTATTACATTCTCCCTGAAAAAAAATCTAGTATGATAATTTATCCACTTGTATTTGCCTATTTGTAATGCCCTAGAGGGATGTGATGGCTCAGTGGCTAAGATGCTGAGCTTGTTGATCAGAAAAATCAGCAGTTCGGCGGTTCGAATCCCTACTGCTGTGTAACAGAGTGAGTTCCCGTTACTTGTCCCAGCTTCTGCCAACCTAGCAGTTCAAAAGCATGTAAAAATGCAAGTAGAAAAAATAGGGACCACCTCTGGTGGGAAAGTAACAGCATTCTGTACGCCTTCGGTGTTTAGTCATGCTGGTCACATGACCACAGAGATGTCTTCGGACAGCGCTGGCTCTTCGGCTTTGAAATAGAAATGAGCACCGCCCCCTAGAGTCGGGAATGACTAGCACGAGGGGAACCTTTACCTTTACCTTTTATTTGCCTATTATTTCTCACCTAGAACATACTGCTTGTGCTTAGAGCCACAAAAGTGTTTTAAAAGACACAACTTGGGTTTGTATCAATTCTACATTCTCAATATGGCACAAGTCACATAATGATTTTTAAAATGCATGTTAACCTTGATTTTACCCATCCCATATATTCCCTGTTTGTTACTAAATCACAACTATTATTAAATGCTTCCAAAGCTTTCATTTCATTTCTCCCCAAATTGTGCATTTCTAATTAATGGGGGGTTTTTTTTGGTAGGAAGTTAATTTATAACAGAAACCCCTTTTCACTTTGATATATGTTCAGAGTGCTGTACATATCTGGATACCTTTGCAGTTCCTTCCTTTTATAAATGCCTTTTAGTGCATTATAACCACACACACAAACACAATTTGAGGTGGCTTAGTCATTATTTTTCTATGTGTTTTACTGTAAATAAGGTTATATATGTATAGAGTTTGTCAATATTTGGAAGGAATGATTCAAAATGTCAAAACCATATTATTTCTATATAGAATTCCAACACCTTTATTAATATAGAAAATAAAATAAAGCAAAAGTACAAGAAAATACCACTCAGTTCTATGATAGAAATATTAACAGATTAACAGAGTTGGAAGGTACCTTGTAGGTCATCTAGTCCAACCCCCCACTCAAGCAGGAGACCCTACACCATTTCTGACAAATGGCAGTCCAATCTCTTCTTGAAAGTCTCAAGTGATGAGGCTCCCACAACTTCGAGGGCAACTTCTGTTCCATGGGTTGATTGTTCTCACTGTCAGAAAGTTCTTCCTTATTTCCAGGTTGAATATCTCCTTGGTCAGTTTCCATCCATTATTCCTTCTCTAGCCCTCAGGCGCTTTGACCCCCTCCTCTCTGTGTCAGCCCCTCAAGTATTGGAAGACTGCTATCATGTCTCCCTTGGTCCTTCTCTTCACTAGATTAGCCATGCCCAGTTCCTGCAACCATTCTTCATATGTTTTAGTCTCCAGTCTATGTGAAACTTTTGTGAGCTCAAATTACTTCTTTATCTACACAGAAATCTCCTATATTTTTTTTCTTCTTCTCATTTTCTTTCAGTATATTTACAATAAATAACATCTCCCAAAGTCAAATATAACATACAGGGCGGGGCATAACCTTTTCCTAGGGGGTCACAGCAACACTTGTAATAACAACACAAATAATTCATACACCATTCGAAAGCCCATCAAAAACTGAGTTTATTGACACGATTTAATAGTCAGTATGACCACCATTAGCCCTTCGAACAGCATTCAAACGAGGTGGATAAGAACACAACAAATCTTCAAACAGTTCCGTTCGATTTTCCAGATTTTTCAACACAGTTTCAAATTCATTCTCAAAGTTTCAACCGAATATCGATTTTGACCTTGCTCCTGAATCATCAGAGCTTCCACTTCATCCTTAATTATGGCCCCAATGTTCTCTGCCGGATTGAGATCTGGCGAATTTCCCGGCCAGACGTCATTGCCCCAAAATTCGACATTGTTTTCCTTTAACAATTGCTGAGTCGCATTTGCACGCATGCAAGGAGCTTTGTCATGAAGAAAGACAGCCTCACCAACCACCAAGACATTGTCTGGATCACTGAGAAATGGAATGACATTCTCCAATAAAATTTTCTCACGGAAATAACTGCCATCCCAGGATTCCCCTTTATCCTTCAAAACCCAATGCAGTTTCTTGGCTGTGAAAATGACGAAAATCCCGATGCAAGTCAGATTGCGAACGATTTGTCGATATCGTTCATGTTTGGCGATGTCGTCGACGTCTTTAGCCCAAATTCGATCGTTCTGGAAATTCGGTTTTCGAATGGCATAAACGAAGAATTCGTCAGATGGCGCCAAATGAAGAAAATCTTCCTCGGTCCATTCAGACAACCAATCGCACAACCAAAGCCGATCTTGAACGTGTGTTTGAGTTTTCAATGGTTTGCAAATGACGTGGAATGGCTTCAAACCTTCTCGTTCTCGATATCGGCCGATTGTCCTTTGATCAACTCGTTTTCCACGAATTTGAAGGATTTCTTGGGCCACTTTTCGGTTTCCTTTTCGTTGTTTGCGACTGCCAGTTGCAATGATGGCTTTGCTTTCTTGGGACAGTTGCAGAGGACGCCCTTCTCCAAATTTTGTGAAACATTCTTGGGCTGTTTTGTTCCAATTATCAGTAACCCAATCCGGATGACGTTTCAATTTGTTTGCAATCCATTTTCGATTGATAAACGTCGCTCCAGCATAGCGAGCCTCTCGAAAGGCAATGCATTTTATTCTGTCAATGATCCTTTGTTCTTCCGAATCAAATTTTCCAGCCATTCTTAAAGCAAATTTAACATTTAATAGCTCATTCAATTCAGTTTTTTATGGGCTTTAAAATGAGGTGTCGCGGAAGTTGTAAACTGCTGTCGATCTTGCTGTGACCACCTAGGAAAAGGTTATGCCCCGCCCTGTATATTGAATAGGTTTTTGTACCACCAGAACTCAGAATGCTTGTTTTGTGACATGGGTGGCTATATAAATTTGAAAAATAAGCAAACAAACACATGATTTTATGTCATGATTATTATTTTTATGCCTGTTCAGTTGACCTACTCCAGTTTCCATGGCAATCAGTTGACTTTACTGTTGATATCTGAGGAATATTTCCATGAACAAAGAGGTTTTTAAAAAGTTATGCAATTCATTTGTCGTAAGGAACAAGGGATATGGTGGCTCAGTGGCTAAGACGCTGAGTTTGTCAATCAGAAAGGTCGACTCCCTAGCGCCGTGTAATGGAGTGAGCTCCCATTACTTGTCCCAGCTTCTGCCAACCTAGTAGTTCAAAAGCATGTTAAAAATGCAAGTAGAAAAATAGGGACCATCTTTGGTGGGAAGGTAACAGTGTTCTATGCACCTTCGGCATTGAGTCATTCCAGTCACATGACCACGGAGACATCTTTGGACACTGCTGGCTCTTTGGCTTTGAAACAGAGATCAGTACCGCTCCCTAGAGTCAGGAACGACGAGCACATATGTGCAAGGGGAACCTTTACCTTTACCTAAGGAATAAGGATCTCACTTCTGAATAATAAGGATGGTGGGTGCCATTTTAAATTCCAGGGGGAAGAATTCGTAAAAAAAAAAAGTGCTGATTTAGATTTAAATGGTCCTGCCTTTTTAAACCTTGATTCAAACTCTATTTCAGTTTTGTATCATACAGCAGCATAATTGGGTGAGGTTACCATATAATCAGGACTAACTGTGGCCTTTTATCTAAATGTAATAGGTAGTAAAATAGCCTTAAAATCACCACAGGGTTCTAGTTTCAGTGCAACTGTACTTATTTATCTTGGATTACATCCTTAGCAATGGCAATATTTGAGAGAGAGACTTCTCTGGATATGTTGTCTGTATCTTCTCCCATGAACTGCATGGGGATTATAATGGAATTTGTTATTTTCAATTATTCATGTCTTCCCTGGGATTTAGATTAAAAAAATGTGTGTGGGGTTTGCAAATCCATACCGCTCCACCCCTGACAAAACAAAGCTGAAGCCCCAAACCCTATTAAGTTTGTCTTTATAACACAGAATGCTATAATATAGCTGCCACTATTAAATCCATGTTGTTAAGAGTATAAGAACAGTCAGGTTGGATCAGAGCAAAGGTATATTTGCTCCAGCACTCTGTTACCATGGTGATAAACCAGATGCTCTGAGGTAGTTCATAAGACAGATCAGAGCACAGTAGCATCTTCTCTTATGCCCAAAAAATAGATAACACCGCATCGTCTATGGGGTGCCAAGATGCTGTGCCAAAATCTACTTCTAAGAACAAAACCTCATTAAATTCCTTTCATATTGGTCACTTACCTTTGTATTTAATGCACATTTCAGTTTTAAGTATTCCAGTAGAAAGGTGGGAATGGATAGAACAGGAACAACATGCGCACAAACACACACCCATGGCTAACAAGGATATACTGTACTCTTCATTGTTGTATACGCTTAGTGTATTTGCAAGACTTCTAGTGAATAATTACAATAGGTATGTTGAGAATGAAGATAAAGAAGTACTCTATCAACATCCAATGATATGGCTTTGTAAAAGAATTTAATTTAATGAGTTATATTTCAATTTAAAATAAAAAAACACTTAGGTGCTACTTTCTTCTTTTCACACTTGGGAATGGTCTCATTCTTAACACACTCTTCTGCAGACTTACTCACACTTTACTTTTTACATGTTACTCCCACACTTTACACTAATTCTCCCCCCCCCTCTCTCTCACACACACACACGCAAACACTTACTCATTTATCCGGTACTGAATTATTGGAGTTTGCTCTACAATCTAAAATCCAGGACTGCATTTTCTTTTCTGTTCTGTCAACCAAGCAGTTCATAAGCACGTTTAAAAATGCAAGTAGAAAAGTAGAGGCCACTTTGGTGGGAAGGTAACAGCACTCCAAGCGTCTTCGGCCACATGACCATGGAGATGTCTTTGGGCAGCGCTGGCCTTCGGCTTAGAAACAGAGATGAGCACCACCCCTAGAGCCGGAAATGACTAGCACATATGTGCAAGGGGAACATTTACCTTTACCTTTTACTGGTTAGCAATTGAGCACTTACTGAAGATTATGGATACCTTATAAGGATATCAATATGTGCAGCACATTGTAATCACTTCAGTTTGATGTGAACTATGTCAGAGACCAAATTGCCAAATTTGTCTGACTCAGCAAAGGTCATAGTTATTTAAATATACTCCTCGTGCCATTGCTACATGAAAATCCAGGTGCATTTCAGATACTTCAGAAGAGAGTGTAACACCTTAACCTTAATCTCTTTCTGCTAACCAAATAGTATTGCTGATTGAGTCAGGCTTAAGATTTTCAAAGTAGCTAATTATAGAAAGCTTAATATTCTAAAATGGGGAAGGCAGGCAGGCAGGCATTGGACAGTGCAGGTAATCCTTGACTTATGACCACAATTGAGATCAGAATGTCTGTTGTTAAGCGAGGTGGTTGTTAAGTGAGTGACACCCAATTTTATAAAAACATTTGCCATGATTGTTTAGTAAACCATTGAAGTTGTTAAGTGAATCCTGAAGTCATTAAGTGAATCTAGCTTCACTCATTGACTTTGCTTGTCAAAAGCCAGCTGGAAAGGTTGCAAATGGTGATCACATGACTCCAGGACACTGCAACTATCATAAATACATGCTGGTTGCCAATCACCCTAGTTTTGATCACGTGACCATGGGAATTCTGCAACAGTTCTAAGTTGCAGGACTGTCGTAAGCCATTTTTTTCAGTGCCACTGTAACTTTGAAAGTTCTCTAAATAAATGGTTGTAAGCAGTGGTGTGTTTCAAAATTGTTTACAATCTCTTCTGTAGGTGTGGCCTGCTTTGTGGGTGTGGCTTGCCAGCCATGTGACTGGGTGGGAGTGGTTTGCCAGCCATGTGACTGGGTGGGTGTGGCCAACTTTTAAAATGTGGTGAAACTCACTTAACAACGCTCTTGCTTAGCAACCAAAATGTTGGTTCAGGAATTCTGGCATTTGAAGCATGCAAGTCTTAAAGCCGTCAAGTTACAAGACCCTTGCACCCCTAACCCTTTAGAAAAAAAAAAACCTCAGGGGAGTTCAAACTTGAGAGCTTTAAGACTTGTGAACTTCAACTCCCAGAATTCCTCCTCTTGCTCTTCATCTTGATGATGTGCGGACGGATGGGGGGAGGGAGCTGTAACCTGTTCTAAATGGCACTGTAGGTTTGTGGAATCTCTTCTATAGAAGAGGTTAGAACTGGCAGGAACCCACCCTTGGTTGTAAGGCAAGGACTATCTTTGTATCAGAAAGGAGGCAAGACCATCTGAATGAAGCAAAAGCTTTATATGAGAGCTAAGATCCATTTCCCCAAATCTTGAAAGGCAGCATTACTGACACTTCATGGGCTATTTGCATAATTTCACTAAATTTTCCACACCAAATGTCTTTGAGGGAAGGGAAGAAAATCATCAGATAGACAATCCTCAGTGAAATTTATAATTACCTGTCAATATTTTCATAATGAAGCAGGAAATGCATTAGTCCTGTCCGAGCATTTGTTATGCATAATGTGTGTTATCAGTGCTGTATTTGAGAGGCAATTAGGTAACATGACTTCAGACACATTTGGTTGTGGTTTTAACTGCAGTTTAGTCTAGATTGAACCTGAGGAAATGCAAGGAACACAAATTTTGGGCTATTTCTATTCTTTTGGAGCTCATTTGGATGTGGAGGAAAAATAAGCATTTCAGTAGTGAAGATTGAAAATAAATGCTACATTCTATTTCTTTAACAACATGCAGGCAGCAATATGTTAAAATGCAAGAAGTCATAAAACATGAATATAGCAGAGAAGGAAAGCAATTTATTTATTTATGTATTGCATTCATTTATTGAAATTATATTGCCGCCTATTCACCCATGGACTCAAGGCGGCTTACAGAATGTAAAACCACATTTAAAACAATAAAACTAATAAAAAGAATCACATAAATGAATATAAAGGTAAAGGTTCCCCTCACACATATGTGCTAGTCGTTCCCGACTCTAGGGGGCGGTGCTCATCTCTGTTTCAAAGCCGAAGAGCCAGCACCGTTCAAAGATGTGTCCGTGTTCATGTGGCCAGCATGACTAAATGCCGAAGGCGCACGGAGCGTTAGTACCTTCCCACCAAAGGTGGTTCCTATTTTTCTACTTGCATTTTTTTACATGCTTTTGAACTGCTAGGTCGGCAGAAGCTGGACAAGTAATGGGAGCTCACTCCGTTATGCGGCATTAGGGATTGGAACCGCTGAACTGCTGACCTTTCTGATTGACCAGCTATGCGTCTTAGCCACTGACAAACTGCATCCCTCAAAAGGAAACTATGAGAAGTAACTCTGCATGTTGTTCTTGGTTCTTGGGGACTGAGAGCTTGCTTTCCAAAGTTTTTTCAAATAAACAGTGTGGTTGAATATTGCAAATGCTTGTATTTGTTTAGGGTGTGGGTGTCCGTTTGTATGTGTAGTCGTTACTTTTAAAGCCTACATGGTATTGGACCTGGCTACCTGAGAGACTGCCTCCTGCCATTTACCTCCCAACGACCAATAAGATCACACAGGTTGGGCCTCCTCCGGGTGCCGTCGACCGGACAATGCCGGTTGGCGGCTCCCCGAGGGAGGGCTTTCTCTGTAGCTTCACCGGCCTTGTGGAACGAGCTACCTGCTGAGATCCGGACCCTCACCACTCTCCCGGCCTTCCATAAAGCGACCAAGACCTGGCTGTTCCGGCAGGCCTGGGGCTGTTGATTATTCCAGCCTCATTTGATGAAATGGATGTTGTGTTGATTTTAATTCTGTAATTTTTAAATGTTTTAAATGCTTTTATTTGTTGTGAGCCGCCCAGAGTCCCTGGGGAGTGGGCGGCATACAAATTCCATTAAAGTTTGAAAGTAAAGTTTGAAAGTGTAAATGTTCTGACTTTTGTTCTGTTACTCTGCTTCTATTTTTAATGTAATCTTTCTTAAATCTTTGAAACAAGAAGGTAAAAGTTTACACATATAAAGGAAGTAAGAAAGAAAAAAGAAATAAAAGAGCAAAAGGTGCAAGAAAAGAAAAAAATGAACAAAAATAGAAAAGGAAAGAAAATATAAATACAAACCCTGCTTCTGATAGATGGCAGTATCCCTACTTTCAGACTCCTGTAGAATCCCAAGGGAATTCTTCCCAAAGGTGGGCAGCAAGAGAAGTTTCAAACAATGGAAATATGTATAAGTGAATGCAACAACACTTGCAGTAGTATTTTTGTTACCTCCAATGGCGAGGTAAGCTAAAACAATATCACCAAGAGAAATGTTGAAGGAATTGTGAAGCATCCCGGGAATAAAGCAAAAAACTTTTGATAACTGAATGATGGATTTTGCAATCATGTTAGTTTCAGCAAGAGTTTTGTCACCTTAAATATTTATGCTGAATGTTAAGCAGTTCAAAACAAAACTACATGTATGGGAGTCCCACTTGAACACCATCATTGACAAATTCCCTATTAGTCAACTGCAGGGCATCTTTACTTGCAACAATTTACATCCTGAAATGATACCTCCGACACCATAAACCATCAGCACCTACCTATTCCACATCCTTGGGAAGGACTTGATAGATGGATAAAAATGGCAAGTCCAGTCTCGATGTCCGGGCTAATTTTGCAATGAATAATAATTTGAATAATTTTGCATAACAACAACAGCAGCAGCAGCAGCAACAACAACAACAATAATAACAGCAACATTTTAAAATGTTCAGTTGACTGAGTTTCATGTTTAATGAATAAATGTGTATAATAATGATATCTACCAGGAGATGCCAGAGTTGGGGGGAAAAAACCTGGAAAAAAAATCATGAAATATCGTGACCTGGCCATTGAAACTACATGAATGTGGATGAAACATGTAACAGTGATACCCATTGTCATCGGGGCACTTGGTACCATGTCAAAGAATTTTACAAAATACAACTTCCTGCAATAAGACCAGCGGAACTGCAAAAAATTGCACTGGTCAGAACATCGTACACTTTAAGAAGATACTTGATTGATATCTAGGATGCTGGCAGCAACTCGTATCAACCATTAGCACCAGGCAATGATATTTGTGATACATTTTTAACTGTTCAGTTGACTGAGTTTCATGTTTACTGAATACAAGAGACAACAACAACAACGATGATGATGATGATGACACTGAGAGAAAAATGTTTGTATATGATTGACTCAAATCTCTCCTGCATTGAATCAGTGTATGACCACCATTTCTGAATGATGACAATTCATCATGGCAAGGATGGCCAAATTTTGAGGAATCTTTTATCTCTGTAAACCTGGTTGAGTGTGCTGTGATGGAGAAGAAGAAGGTGCCTGATGAATGGGACTCAATCCCATGATCAGGAACACTCATTTTTTCAGCTATTTATTTTTCTAATAGATTTATATAGCCACCTATTTCACAAAACGTGACTCTGGGTAGTGTACAACTATAAAATGAACAAAATAAATAAGGGACAGATTGGAGGAACTGTCAAGTGCAAGAAGGTGGGAACAAGGATAGAGTTCAAAAGCACCATGGGTTTATCCCATGCAACCAATACACAAGAATGGGAACTACTAATAGTCAAGGTGAACTGGTGAGTCAATGGACTTCAAGGAGGCTGGACTTAGGTCTCTTATGAGAGTGTAACTCCAAGTTGATGATGCATTTGACTCCACCTTCAGTCTCAGACTAATCTTCTCCTACATGAACATAATCATTTAACATCACATTTAGTCTCTGATCCCATTCTTAAGCACTTTGATTTCTATAGGTAGAAGGCTGTTGCAAAAAAAGAAAATAGAAGTGTTTCAAGTGCCTTTACAAATTAGGCTGCACATAAGGATCCTTACCACCACCAAAGGTTTCATTTGCCCATTCCTATACTCTCTATAGGAATGGACACAGTGGCTCAGTGGCTAAGATACTGAGCTTGTCAATCAGAAGGTTGGCAGTTTGACGGTTCAAATCCCTAGTGCCACAAAATGGAGTGAGCTCCCATTACTTGTCCCAGCTTCTGCCAACCTAGCAGTTCGAAAACACATAAAAAATGCAAGTAGAAAAATAGGGACCACATTGGTGGGAAGGTAACAGTGTTCCGTGTGCCTTCGGCATTGAGTCATGCCAGCTACATGACCACGGAGATGTCTTCAGACAGCGCTGGCTCTTCAGCTTAGAAACGGAGAAGAGCACTGCCCCCTAGATTCAGGAACGACTAGCACATATGTGGGAGGAGAATCTTTACCTTTATTTTATATACCCTAACTAATATATTACAATGATCCCCACCCCCCACTCCAAGGAGGCAAGTTGTGTATTACCTCCACCTCTAGGGAAATCTGGCACAATTTGGTGGAAAGTTTTTTTTTTTAAATGAATCACTTTGCTAAGTGAAGTACAAGGTTTAATTTCTAACTCAGCTCCTAATGGACAAAAGTGTTAAACTATTTCCATAAAAGTGTAGAACTGCTCCTTCTCGTCTTCCAAATTGTGTTGCTAATTAATTTGCTGTTTCCCTGGTGCAGTTAATCTGGAATATTAAAATTAAATATATAATGGGCTCTAAGTTTAATTTAGGAAAGACACAGAATTTTAAGTTATCCCTTGCTGCCTAGTTCATATTTATATTGTAGTCATGTAATAATACATGCGATTTAACTCTTTAACTCTACAAAGAACACCTTTGCTTTAAATCTGTCTGTGTTAAAACCCAAAGACAATTTTACTGCATCGGCACTCATAGTTTCAGAGATTGGTCGGTCGGAACTGCAGAGAACCTAAGGACCTGTCTTTTGATTTCACTGAGATCAAGTGTTGCTCAGCAACCCACTGGGCTTTTTAAAAGTGCACTGATGTGTCTACTTTTATGTTGGCTAACTCCGAACAACAGGGCAGAGGGCCCATTAGCCATCTGCTTCTCATCTTTTGTCTAAGTGGGGAATAGTGTTATTATTGCTGAAATAAGATGAACTCTGGTTTCAGAGCTTCTGAAAGTTCTAGGGGTCGGTCAGTTTCTGCAACAGGAACTCCTCACATGCTGACAAGGAACAAAAAAAGCATCTGCAGAAGTGGTATACCTAATTTTACAAAGATTCTCTCCTGCAATTCTTTGGAATTGAAGACCTTCGGAGTGGATTCTTAGGGTCTTTGGAAGGCCATACTAGAAGCTATGCCATACAACAGTCTTCCTCCTCCTTGCATGAAGAAAAAGATCCACCTCCAGAAAAAGGGATTGATTTCCCTTACAGGGAAGTGTTTATTTGCCACTCTCACTTCATAGTTAGTTTACAGCAGTACCTGGAGTAGATTGAAATTAAGTACAGTAGTGGTGACAATTGTGGAAACCTTTTGGGAAAAGTGTACAGCATTTTTGAGGTTTGATGGCTAATAACACCACTTTTTTTTAGTAGTACCATAAAATTATATATCAATGGAAAGATAATTTAGTCAAGAGTGTAATGCAATAACTTTTATGAAGGATTTGCCATTAGAATAGCAGTTATAAAGAAGAAAAAGCACATAGAAAAAAACGAGATATGCCAAAATTATCATCATGTCAGTTAACACTTAGTAGGGTAATCTTTAGCATGAATTACAGCCTTACAACTTCTTCCCATGGAGTGAACCAAGTCTGTTTTGTTCTGCAGCTGTTATAATGTGAAACCACATTATTGAATGATTGCTTCTATTAGCTGGGTTTCATTTCTGCCTATATTTGGCTATAACTTTTCATAGAATACAGATAACTGAACAAACATGGCTGCATTACATTCTTGATTAAATTATCTTTCCATTAATATATAATTTTGTGGTACTACTGCAAAAAGAAAAGTGGTGTTATTAGCCATCACACCTCAAAAATACACTTTTCCCCAAAGGTTTCAACAATTTTGGCCACTACTATATGACTGGATCCAAAGCTCTCTTGCCCTCCAAAGTAACATTGTTCTTCAATTAAATGTCTTTGGAGATTCTCAGTCATCTAAGCCATACTTGTCTCAAAGGTGCTTTTTTTCAAAAGACAAGACTGTTTTTTCCGTGAGGAGGAGGAAGAAAATATTTTGCTTCTCCTCCAAGAAGCTTCCTCAGTTCTTTGTACTGCAATTAATTTCTTAGCCTCTTTTGGGCTCCGTGTGAAAGAAGCTTTCCTGTCTTCCTATCTTGTTCTCAGAAAGTTTGAGAGTTTTGAAGTTGTCTTGATGATACTTTTCAGTTATTAGTGTTGCTGGAAATAACAGGATTCCACTGCAGAAGTTATTACTATTGTGGTTGTTTCCCTATTTCACCATCATTCTGAAATGTTTCTAGTTATCCATCCTTTGTTATCTGAAATATCCAATTTGGGGAATTCTCTCTAGGGACTGCGGACTGCTGGAGAAAAGCTATTGCAACGGAAGAGATGACAATTTGTTTATTTTATAAATTATGTGTTGCCAGCTTCAAAGTATTGCTGCATCCATAACAACAAAATAAAGCCCTAGAATATGATAAAATCTTAGAATCAATAAATCTTCATAAAACAATAAAAGTAATCAGGTAGTTGAACAAAATGATGATCCTACCTTTCCAAACAATAATGTATGACCAAACTGTTAAACCTCAAAATCCCTACAAAATAGACTACTTTAAGTCAGGGGTGTCCACCTGGGCACTGGGGAATTCTGGGAGTTGAAGTCCACAAGTCTTAAAGTTCCCAAGTTTGGACACCTCTGCTTTAAGTCATTCTTAATGACAGCAACCTAGGAACCATTATATCTTTAGTGGGAGAGAGTTCCAAAGGACAGGAAATGTGGTTGAAGCCAAAGTACCCAATAGTTCACTCTCCTTCAAACTAGAATGAGACTCCTGGATTAAAAGAATGGAGTGGAATAAATGACTTGGAAGGGCCCTTGGAGATCTTATAGTCCAACCCCATGTAGGAAACCCTACAGCACTTTAGACAAATGGTTGTCCAATCTCTTCTTAAAACTTAAAAAGTATTGGAGCAATAACGACTTCTGGAAGCAAGTTGTTCCACTGATTCATTGTTCTTACTGTCAGGAAATTTCTCCTTAATTCTAGGTTGCTTCTCTCCTTGATTAGTCTCCATCCATTGTGCCTTGTCCTGCCCTGAGATGCTTTGGAGAATAGCTTGACTCCCTCTTCTTTGTGGCAGCCCCTGAGATATTAGAACACTGCTATCATGTCTTCCCTAGTCCTTCTTTTCATTAAACTAGACATACACAATTCCAGCAACTGTTCTTTATATGTTTTAGCTTCCAGTCCCCTAATCATCTCTTCTCTGGACTCTTTCTGGAGTCTCAAGTATCTGCTTGTTAATTCCCATCTCCTGAAGTAGTTTCTATCATGCTTTCTTCTGCCCATGCTTCTGAATATTTGTCTTCATCCTATTTTTCCTCAATTGAAATCTATAATCTCATCCTATCAACCCTTATTATCAATCTTATTAGGTAGACCACTTCAGGAAACTGATTTCCCAGGAAAACTAGAACTATACTACTGGAGTCTTGGGAATATTTTCCCATTCCGAGACTCAATGTCTACCTCTGCTTCTCCAAATCCTTGACCTTGGTCCTCCAAGTCCAAGAGTTGGACCTCAGGCCAGACACATAGACCTTTGGTCTCTTATTTCTGTCTCAGAATTTTGATATAATACCTTTCCATGACCTCCATCTTTTAGTGCCCTTTATATATTGCTGCTCCTAGGTCTACAAAATTTTAAGAGCTTAATTTCCACAATGGCAAAAAAGAAAATACATCAAGTGCACATAATTACATTTTAAATACATAGTACTGTCTCCAGTAATTGATTAAAACTATTCAAATGTGACAGAATGTTATGTGTGCTGAGGGAAACAATGTTTTCCTATTAAAATCTCTAGGAATCATTCCAAACCAGCAAACACATGATATTTTGCTTTATGAAACATATCTTCTATCTTTTAACATAAAAGATTTTTTTTTTGTAAAAAGGGCCAAATTAACCATAATGCTAAATGGGTTACTCAGATTGTATTATTGAACATAGTAACTATATTCCATACTTTGGAAACATCACAATGAATGCACTGAAGATGTCTTATTTTTAAAGGGTATCTAGAAACTCCAAATGCACCAAACCTGATGAATTTATTTATTAATTAATTAAACAAATTGATATAGCCACCAATCTACCAAGAAGAAACAAATTTAATTGCCTTTTGTTGTTCAGTCACTAAGTCATATCCAATGTTTTGCAATGCCCATTGGCTGCCTACTAGTAGACAAAGTTGGATCAAGGATGTTTTGAAAAAATTGCAATGATATTGTTTTTGGCTTTTTTTTACACAATGTAAGGTGTTGGCTATAATTTCTAAAACCCCAAATAGCTTAGGGCTTGATTGTCTATCTATTTCCCATTATGATCTTTCTAGAGAATGTGTGGCCCCTTTCAAGATATCACCAAAGTTTTACTTTATTGATTTATAATCAAATAACAAAAAGCAAGGGTATAAAAACATAGGCACAATGTAATGTACAGTCAGAATGTATATAATGTATATATTAGAACTCCTGATGTTGGGGAGTAAGGAATAAAAAGATAAAGTCAGTAAGTGGCTTAGACTCAAATGTCATTCTCTCCAATTTTAGAAAAGTTTTAAGACATTCTTCTTTAACTTGACCTTTTGAACAATTTCGAGGCTGATTTTATTTCTTATTTCTGTTTAATTACATCACAGCTGTCACATTGTATGTATTTTTGTACTCCATTTGGTTATTAGTAACCTTGAGTATCCTCATTAGATGGAAAATCAGAATGCAATTTGTTTACATAAGGCTTCTGTAAGGCAGCTTTCCACAGCACTTATGATTCACTCATTTCTGTAATGTCAATAAATTCATTTTTCTTGATGTGTTGAAGAGACCTATTAGACAATGGTACTTTTCAGGTTAAACACATTTAGCAACCGCAGGCAGAATAGATTCACTCATTGCTTTCAAAACTACTTTCTCTAGGAATTCAACATTAGTAGCAAACCGCACTTTGATACTTCTTTTTCACCAATAAGCAGCTTACATCAGCAGAAAAATCACACGCCTGGGAGAACGTAACTATTGGCTTAGCCTCATTAGAACTAAAGTGACACTGAGCTGTGCCAGGAATACTTTGCTTCTGTTTACAGGAGAGTAAATGACAGATTAGTTTGCAAAGTCACGATTTCAGAGAGCAAATCAGAGGAGGGGAGGGAGTTTGCAACTATTCCGCTTTGGAACAGATATTGTAGACTTTGCAGCCAAAAAGCAATAAATAAATGGCTTGATTAAAGTGCCTCCTGAACACGTAGAGAGTGGAATGACCCTTAGTTGCCATAGAGAACAGCTGCCTTAAAAAGTGATAGTGTTCCCTAAGTGAAAATTGATACTGCTAAAGTTCCAGAAAGAAAGCAAGGAGGCCTGTTATCTGCAATATTCAGGAAGTATGCCTTCATCTGTAATGTGCAATATACTCCTCCCACACCAACCGTTATTGCTCTTGTGGTTTTTCCAGCATTTCACAAATGTTATTCTAGAGGAGTTGTTTGGAGTACTATATCTGTTTTTATGCATCAAATGTTGGCGATGGTTTTGAAGATAGAGGCCATTTCATGGCATACAATGCATTAGGAATTGGGTCAGGTCTTGGACATTGCTGTAGCATAGGAAGATGATCTATTCTACCCTTTGATTATTGGACTGGTTGATTTAGCAAGGGGATGAATGAGCTCATGTTACTTGCCCCAGCTCCCACCCTCCTAGCAATTTGAAAGCATGTCAATGCAAGTAGATTAATAGATATCACTACCGTGGGAAGATAACAATGTTCCAGGTGTCTTTGGCATATAGCCATGCTAGCCACATGACCACGGAAATTGTCTTCAGACAATGTTGGCTCCCTTGACCAAGAAACGGAGATGAGCCCCATGTCCTAGAAACAGACATGACTGACAGGGAAATCTTTATATTTTTAGATAAAGCCTTTAGAAAAAAATTATGTGCATAAGGCAAATAAAAGTCTCAAGGGAGAACATTCACAGTTTAAAGGTTCCCCTCGCACATATGTCTTAGTCATTCTAGGGGGCGGTGCTCATCACTGTTTCAAAGCCAAAGACTCAGAGCTATCTCAGAGATGCCTCCGTGGTCATGTAGCCGGCATGACTAAATGCCAAAAGTACACAGAACACTGTTACCTTCCCACCAAGGTGGTTCCTATTTTTCTACTTGCATTTTATGTGGTTTTGAACTGCTAGGTTGGCGGAAGCTAGGACAATTAATGGGAGCTCACTCCAAAATGCAGCACTAGGGAGTCAAATTGCCAAACTATGAACCTTTCTGATTGATAAGCTCAGCGTCTTAGCCACTGTGTCCCACAGTTTAGAACAATGTAAAAGAAGCTCTAATGGGAAATCTTCTTCTTGTTTTTGGAAGGTTGCTTTTGGTATCTTTGGTATAATTTTTGCAAAAATGCTCCTTGCTACAATCATTTTCACTAGAGACATTTGTAGTATAAGGAGCATCCTCATATTGTTGATTTCTTCTATTGTTGGGGGATGATCTCTTAGGGAACTTTTATCCAATTTAGTGCAATTTATTATTTGTCTCCAACTTTTATCCAATTTGTTCTACTCCAGCCAACCTCTTACTGAACCTAGACCATGTTCAAAAGTACCAATTTTTTCTTGATATTAGTTGGTAATTTATCATTTTGAATGATAAACTTAGCTACAATTTGATACAGTTTCAATTACTCAAGAGTCAACAAAACACAAACACACACACACATACACACACACACACACACAACCTTATATGAGTCCCATAATAAAACTTTAAAGCGTAAAAGCTATATTGAGCATTTACTTGTGAACATTTATAGCACATAAGAGGAATCACACTTTTATTACACTGTATTCATTCTTCAGTCTCTCCAGATGTTTCAGATTCAAGATAAGAAAAGGGGGTATCAGTTTATACATGAGGTGTGAGGATGATGTTGGAGAACAATATTCACAATATTGAGGCAAAATAGGCAGCAGTCAAGCAAATTTAATAAATAAAATAAATGTAAAATATTCAATTAATATCTATTTCAATCACCATTTGAATCTCATAACCTATACTAGTTCATAAATACAAATAGATATTTTTATCTGCACTTTTTATGAATGTTATGATACAGTTCTCCATTAAAAATACATATATCTCATAGATAAACTTTACATTTTAAGTTAAAGTATATTGAATTCAGGTTCAGGTAACCTTTTGAATGAAGCAGCAAAATTAACAAGAAAAAAAATAAAAGAAAGAAATTCTTAATGTTTTGAAGAGTAAACATATAGTTTTGCATAAAACTATATGTTAAATTAAAAAAAATATAATTAAATCCAATTAAAATTAATTTAATATGTGAATAATTTAACTTTAAATCTAATTTAAACTGTAGGTTGGTCTAACAAAACACAGTTCTCAATTATATTTCAATGAATGTAAGGTTAATAATAGGTCTTTGGACAGTCTCATATATATAGCTGGCTGGGGAATTCTGGGAGTTGAAGTCCGCCAGGTTTAAAGTTGCCAAGGTTGGAGACCCCTAATGTAAGGTGTTCCTTATAGTCCATCTTTGAGTGGCTACAACATGGTGGTTAGAGAATAGAGATAAGAATTAATAGTAAAAGAAGTTATCTAAAGTATAGAAAATGTATTAATAGTCAATATAATTAATAGAGTTAAATAAATTACAATGGGATTGTTATAATATTAGGTACTTAAGGTATTGGAAATTAAGACAAGATGAGATTAAATAATGAATAAGATGGTATATTTTAATGTTGGCACAAAAATTTTGTACCCAGATGGCACACTGGTTAATGGAAAATGGATTATTTATATAAAAATAAAATAAAAAATATATTAAAAAATGTCAGGGAACCATTTCATCTCAATTCCCGCACCGGTAAACAAATTTACAAAAAAAATAAAAATGGATTGGGTTGGAGGTATTTTGAGGTGTACGTTTGTGATTTTTGTGAAGTAGTTCTCTAGAGGAAGATGAATTTGGAAAATATTCTATTTCTCA
Organism: Thamnophis elegans; assembly: GCF_009769535.1. Classification (NCBI taxonomy): domain Eukaryota; kingdom Metazoa; phylum Chordata; class Lepidosauria; order Squamata; family Natricidae; genus Thamnophis; species Thamnophis elegans. The sequence goes on from NC_045552.1 coordinate 41,838,294, forward strand.
TTAAATCACCCTCAACAACTCATCATCCTGTCTCACAACGAGGATGCAAGAGGGAATACAACTCTTTCCAATTTGAAGCAGATATCTGGATTTTTGTTAGGCCACTATCCAGCAGATTTGTCAGTTCCTGGCATATTTGCCCATGAAAAAAGAAAGCTGTAAAAGACAAAAGTTCCTGAAGTAATAAAAGTGGACGTTAATCTTTATAAATGATATTGATTTTGTGTGTGAGCCAGTTTTCTGCCCAGCATCAGCTATCACTTCAGCCATCAAGGGTCCCTTTGAAGTCATTGCATTGGGACACTGGGATAAGAAGGAAGCAATACCTGCTGTGCTGTGAAAAATTTATAACTTTTTTTGGGGGGGAAAGTAGAGCTAACTTTATTTTAGTAAGGGCCTCATATATAATATAAAACATAGAGTGCATATCAGTGCCATTTTATTGGAGTTTTAAATAAAGGGATTTTGCTATTGGCATAAAATATTGTGGAACCTTCCACAGATTAAACTTCAAAAGAGATTGTAGGCTTTAATACATTCTTCTATCACACTGCCATTTGACAGTAATTTCATAAATCCCTTTTATGAGTGCCCCAGTGTCCACAGATTAAAAACAGAATTTATACAATAGTTGTAATTTCTACAATTCCTATTACAGTTCTTGTGATGGAAGAACTGTCTCTGACACAATTTAGAATAGGGCATAACACATGGGGCTGACTAGTAAGGATGACTAAAACTGTCATTATTATTTTTTTGTGCTGCTCTTTCCATTTATCATCCCAGGCACTGACTTCATCCAAGTTTCTAGTTTCTAAGTTCTCCTTAGACTATCTTCATTAAGTATAGTAAATGTCAAAGTTCCAAATAACATCCAAAAATAAACCAGAGTCCAAGTTAAAGTATTGCTCACAGTTCCAATTTATTAAGAGAGCCATGTTGGCACATCTGGGAAATCCTGAATCTGAAGGCTTCCCGGTATCCCCCACTTAGTTGAAAGTTCAAGATCTTGCCCACACACACAAGTCCATCACATGGTCCAACTTCCCACTGCCATGCTGGCAGTTCCACCCATCCAATTCCAGTCAGGTGCAGAGGTGCAAAGACAAAGGTTGACCTTGGCTTTCTAGAAAGAATTTTGTTAGGGCTACATAGTATGCAACTTCTTACAAACCCCCCTCCCATTTTCCCACAATAGAAACTGCATAGCAGAATAACAGAAAGTGTGGCAGGCCAAAGATAGTAGTCCTGTTCCACAATATGTGTCTAATGTTATTAAGGCACCATTAAGGAAACTTTTATTTTCTTATGCTTCTAAACTATGTTGCTGGGGTATTTTGAAGGTAGTTTTTGTCCATGTGGTCAGGAAAAAGCACAATAAATGTTATGGCCTGTTCTGGCTCTTTTATGAGGTAATAAGAGAAAAGAACACACTCTAGGTTATTGACAAATACTTGGCTCAGAAGCTAAACATAAACTTTCTGCTAGCAGATGCCATCCTTTATGTAAACTATCAAGTAGCCATTTTTAGTATGTTGTATTTTAAACTTAGACTATTTTCTAGAGATTATAACTTCTAGGAACCTTGACCAAGCTGTAGTTTTGGGACAAGTTTATGATACTTTATAGAATGTATTAATTTTGGAATTGCAGTTTAGACATTTCAGAGTGCCGTTCTTTTATTTTCCTTTAAAAAAAAAAAGTTTGCTCACAAGGAAATCCACAGGTAGTCCCAATCCAGGTCAAGAGAGATATTTCCCTGGTGGCAACCAAGTTTCAGTGAGCAGAACAAAACACATTGTCAAGTCCAGACAGAGTTTTATTATTTCAAATAAAGTAAATAGCCTGGAGACACAAAAGTGTATTAAATAACATTGTACTTCTTTTAGGGTTTGAGTGAGAGCCAGTTTGTGTAGTAGTTTAAGGCAGCAAGCTAGAAACTATGAATTCTACTCCTGCCTTAGGCATGGAAGGCAGCGGGGGAGACTTGAGGCCAGTCACTCTCTCTCAGCCTTGGAAGAAGATAAGGGCAAATTGCTTCAGAAAATGTTGCCAAGAAAACTGTAGGGATATTTCCAGGCAGTTGGGAGGAATCAAAAAATAGCAATAGCAATAGCAGTAGACTTATATACCGCTTCATAGGCCTTTCAGGCCTCTCTAAGCGGTTTACAGAGAGTCAGCATATTGCCCCCAACAATCTGGGTCCTCATTTTACCCACCTCGGAAGGATGGAAGGCTGAGTCAACCCTGAGCCGGTGAGATTTGAACCGCTGACCTGCTGATCTAGCAGTAGCCTGCAGTGCTGCATTTAACCACTGCGCCACCTTGGTTTGAAGGTATATGCACATGCATATACAAACACGCAAATGCACACATATTGATTGTCCTCCAATAAATACTTTTATGGTTGAGGTACCCACTTGATCATATCCAGTATTGTTCAACCCCAATTGCCTGCCAAAAGTGGTTACTTTGGAATGATATAATATTCCCAAGTAGAACATCCATTTAAGTCCCTTTCTTCATTTAAGTTGATGCTTCATCTTATCTCCCCTTTGTGTTTGTATTTATTAGTTTGTCAAATATGTACAAGATAGCAGGTATAAATATAAGCATGGATATGAATGAAAGAAATGAATACAAATAAATGGGGACAGTAGGACAGGGATGGTAGGCACACTTGTGTGCTAATGCACGCCGCCTTTATGGACCTCTTAGGAATGGGGTGATGTCCACGGTAGACAGTTTAAGGTTGAAGTTGTGGGGATTAGAGGATGTAGCAATGGAGTCAGATAGAGAATTCCAGGCATTGACCACTCTGTTGCTGAAGTCATATTTTCTGCAATTGAGTTTGAAGTGGTTTACCTTGAGTTTGAATCAATTGTTTGCCCGTGTATTATTGAGGTTGAAGCTGAAGAAGTTGTCACAGGTAAGACATTGTAACAGACAATTTTGTGTACTGTGCTTAGATCATATCACAGGCGAGGCAGTTCCAGGTTGTCCAAGCCCAAAACTTTGAGCCTGGTGGCATAAGGTATTCTATTGAGTGCAGAGGAGTCGAAGACTCTTCTTGTGAAATACCTCTGGACCCGCTCAATTGTATTAATGTCTGATATACAGTGTGGATTCCAGGCAGATGAATAAGAGAATTGACCTGGCAAAGGTTTTGTATGCCCTAGTTAGCAATACAATTACCCGAGAAGAAACTTCACAAAATTATTTTCATTTATATTCAAGCATCCCTGTTCCTCTGAAGATAAAATTATAACATTGATATGGGTTGAAACTCAAGTCTAGGATTATCTTTGAATCTCCAGATGCAAAGTCAAGAGCATTCTATTCCTTTGAGTAAAATCTTTTTGGTGTCTTTTTCTCTTTACCAACTAGGGCATTACATATGGATGCTCCAATAACATTTGATGTCCAATTTGATGAACTGTAAGAAATGTTGTCTGGCCCCCGATTTCTTTCTTTCTTTTTCTCTAAAACAGAAGCATGATAAAAGATGATAATGGCATAATAATATCTATGTACTACTAAAACTTGATTCCTGTAACCTTTAACAGGCCCTCAATGGAAGGCAGATTGGTAGCAACTGTTTGTTTTTTCTGCAGATCTAATTATCCATTGAAATCTGTGTCTGTCTTGTTTGGTTGCAGAGCCAAACCAGACAGTTATGGAGGTGCAGATGACAGACTCAATAATTCCTCTGTAGAAAAAGTGGTACCTATCTTATCTACTTGCATTTGCATGCTTTCGAATTGCTAGATGAGCAGGAGCTGGGGCAAGGATGGCTGTTCATCTCATCATATGCTACTTGGGTCTTGAAACTGGGCTGTTAGCTTTCCAGCTGACAAGCTCAATGTCTTCAACCACTGAGCCATTGTGGCTCCCTGTGGGTTGTCTAGTAGACTATAAATATCATATCTGGTTATATTACAGGAATTCTCTCTGGACATGGGGTTGAGAAGACTGGAGCTCTTTGTTGGACATACCTTTTATTATATTTGTTTAAGGTTATTTAGCGTGACTAGATCCCATCTGGTTCTGGGGTTTTGTTGTTGTTGTTGCAGGGTGTGTGAGATTGTAAGCTGCTCAGAGTCAGTTGGAGTCAGGTAATATCAGTTCCACTAGGTAGACCAAATGAGGAAATCAATTTCACAGAAAGACTGAAACTAATTTTATTGAGATTGGCTATAATAAGGGAATCTTGCAAGACTGATTGTGTTTTACCTTCTTCCCTTTTTTACATTCTAGTGAATTAGGGAGGCATCTACCTGAACTGTTCCAAATATGATCTTTTTGTTCTGGATTTTAAAAAAAATGTTTCAGCCACCTTTGCCTGTATATCTCCATCAAGGTCATCTTCTTTAGTCTCTACAGAAAGTGCCTAAACTGAACAAAGTAAAAAAAAACTGTAGTAACTAATAATTACTGAGCAATAAGCTGAGAGTAATTAACATGCAAATTGTGGTTTTTATTTTCTTTATGCCCTAGATTTATTAGGATGCAAGGCAACTCAAAATATATTTGGCAAAATTGCATTTCCATGTCTTTATGAGTGTTTTTGTAAGAGATTTTTTAAAGGAAGCTTGCAGAATTAAGGGAGCAGGCAAGCAAACAGATATAATAAAGAAACAATGGGAATTGCCGGACTCCTTCATTGAAAAAGAGAACTAATTAAACTTGTTGCATTAATGCAATGCTGATAAAAACTATCTTGACGTGCCTGGTAGCATTATTTCAAGTTGCTAAAAGAATAATAGTTATTTAGAGCAAAAGCCCTCTAGCAGACTGAGTTTTGACAGGCAGTTAGGTTTTAGAAGAGCAGGACTAGGAACAAAATGCTCTTCTGGCAATAACTGTCTGCTGGAAAGATGTATGTATTTGAGGAGTAACAAGCTGATATAACAAAAACCAACATCCTTCTTTATTATCTGTTTCCATATGTGTGTGTGTGTGTGTGTGTGCACGCGCACATGTATATACATATGTATATATGTGTGCAGAAAAAGTGCAGAAAAGAGCAACTAAGATGATTAAAGGCTTGGAGACTAAAATGTATGGAGAATGGTTGCAGGATTTGGGTTTGGCTAGTCTAGAGAAAAGAAATGCGGTGGCTTAGTGACTAAGTTGCTGAGCTTGTCGATTAGAAAGGTTGGCAGTTCAGCAGTTCAAATCCCTAGCGCTGCATAACATAGTGAGCTCCCATTACCTATCCCAGCTTCGGCCAACCTAGCAGTTCGAAAGCATGTAAAAAATGCAAGTAGAAAAATAGGAACCACCTTTGGTGGGAAGGTAACAGCATTCCATGTGCCTTCGGCATTTAGTCATGCCAGCCACATGACCACAGAGGCATCTTCGGACAGCACTGGCTCTTCGGCTTTGAAACAGAGAAGAGCACCGCCCCCTAGAGTCAGGAACGATTAGCACATATGTGCAAGGGGAACCTTTACCTTTACCTTTAGTCTAGAGAAAAGAAGGACTAGGGGGAACATAATAGCAGGATACCAGTATTTGAGAGGCTGCCACAAAGAAGAGGGGGGGGGGGTTCAACTTATTTTTAAAAGCACTAGAAGGCAAGACAAGAAGCAATGGATGGAGAGAAGCAATCTGGAATTAAGGAAAAACTTCCTAACAGTGAGAACAATTAACTAGTAGAATGGCTTGCCTTCAGAAGTTGTGGGCGCTTCATCAATGGAAGTTTTTAAGAAGAGATTGGACAACCATTTGTCTGAAATGATCTAGGATCTCCTGCTTGAGCAGGGGGTTGGACTAGAATTCCCCAAGGTCCCTTCCAGCTCTATTCTGACACACAATGGGTTTTAATCCTTAACATGTGCATCTCACATTTTGAACTAATAGCCATGTCACCATCTTGGCCAAGTATCCTTGTTTAGCCAATGACCTTCAGTGTAAGAATTTCCACTTTATGAGCTTCAACTCTTTCAGAAAAAAGTTATGGCTTGTTATGTTATGGTTTGAAACCGCACCTTGTATTCTCTCTTCCTCTCCAATTTATGTATAACTATGCTTTATTTTCAGGAAGTTCACCCAAAGGAGAATTTCTCTTTTTACCTTTCACAAAATTGAAATGCTCTAAAGCAAAGCCTCTTTCAGCAATTACAACTTGTAAAAAAAACTAACCTAGTTTGAATTGAGAATTCATGTACTTGTGTTACGGAGAATGTAAAATTGTGCTCGGTCTGCTGATACAGATTTATCTCTTCACATTTTGGGGAATTGGGGAGTGTTGAATAAGTCAATTAACATACATTTTGATGGAAAATGTCCCACTGCAAACAGCATCATTATCACTGCATGAGGAAAAAGTGCAATTTTAATTAATGCATTTACTCCATTACCTTTGATATTTCAGACGGGGGAAAAATAGAACTTTATAATCTAAATGCTTACGGCATTGCACAATTGAAAAATATGTGTGGTGAACATCAGAAATAAATATTTGCATATTTGTGCCAAATTCATGTTTTTCATGTGCTGCTTCTTTTGATCTGAACATCAAGTACCTGACATCTGATTCACAGTATTTTAGGGGAGATAAATAAATACTGGTATGCTAATACAAAAACAAAAGGAACATACTGTATATTTGGCAAGAAGAACATAAATGAAGCTGAAATCACTTCTGTAGGTGATTTAAGATGAAGCGTTGCTTCTTTCTTTTCTCTCTCTTATCCAACTCTATTTTTACCTCTTGCAAAATCTACTCTCTTAGGTTTGTAGCTGCTCCTTCATTGTTGATGACCTGTGTAAAACTTCAGACATCAATTCAAGTGCAGTACTCATGTGCCAAGCTCTCATTTATTTAATGTATTATTCTAAAGGTCACATCTGCAATGGTGAACCTTTATGTATACTTCAACCATGATGGCATAATACTGCTAGTGAACTATGCCCACAGCCAGGAGTTCGATCCTGACCAGCTCAAGGTTGACTAACCTTCCATCATTCCAAGGTTGGTAAAATGAGTACACAGATTGTTGGGGGCAATATGCTGACTCCATAAACTGCTTAGAGAGGGTTTTAAACACTGTGAAGTGGTATATAAGTCTAAGTGCTATTGCTATTTTAAATGTAACTCACTGTCTAAATTTGCTGACTCTGTAAGCCACCTAGAGAGTGCTGTAAATAACTATGGGGCGGTATATAAGTCTATTGTAAGTACTATTGCTATTGCTATCTCAGACTTCATAAGAAAAAGTCTGTAGACTTTGTTTTGATGGAATTCTTCACTTCCCTAAGGAGCAAAAAAAAAAAAAAAATCTCTTGACTGACACTTCAGAATAGTCTTCTGTGACCAAAAAGTCCTATCTTTTTGATTGTATGTCCCAGTACTAAATTCATTACTTCTTTGTCCAACACTAATATTATTATTTATTATATTTTCCATATGGATCATCCAAACAAATGCATTTTTTTAAGGAATTCATAACATATTTAACTCTTTTTATACAATATCTTGCTGTTGCATCTGCCATTTCTTCATCTCAAGCCATGTCATGGCAGTTCCTTGTGCATTATACAATATATGTTCAACCATTATCTTACTCTACTAGAATTACACATCGTTCCACACATCTAAAAGAATTCTCAAGGAAGTCTCCATGCATTTTTTCATGCATCTTTCCTTAATATAATGTACTGACATACAACTGTATCTAAGATACAGTTGTGCCATTATTGCATGTATATTTCTCTCCAGCCTCAGCATTGTTACATGCTGTTTCCTGCAACTTTAGCATGCCCATTTTAAGATGGAAAAAAAATATTCCAATGTAGAATTTCCTGCACTTTGCGAATAAAGTGCCTGTCAGGATGGATTCCGTTTTGACAATTGCACCAGTCTGCTTGAAAACAAATCTGTGACATGTTTTTCCCCCTCCAACTACTGATTCTTATTCTCAGTTGTTAATGTAGAGAATGAATACATTTGCAATGGTTATCAAGAGAACTATACTACCAGGAAAGACGAGGATGAAATGTTGCACTGGCAGTAACAACATAGTAAATTGAGGAGGTATAGTGAGTGAAATAAATCTTCCTTTTCTGGTTGTTTTTGCAATATTCCTTTTCTGGTTGTTTTTGCAATATTGTTTGGGCTACTGATAAAGTGTTTGTTTTCCTTATCAGAATGAGAGTGTCAAACACTGGGGAAATCAGGAGATTCAGGCAGTTGAAAATGAGTATAAAGATTTATTACAAGCTTAAGAAGAATCTGGCCAACTGGCTGTTAAGGGAAATGAGCGGGAGATAAGAGAGCCATTCAAGGTGGGCTGAATTTTGACCTGTTGCTAGTGCGGAGGGATGCATGAGTTATGGTGCATTTCACTCCTCCCAGGCTCTGTCTGGTCATCTCCTACAGATAGGATTCTACCAATTAGCTGGACGATATGTCAAGGATATGCACCTTCACTTTTTTCATGTTGCTTACTTAGTTAATATGGATTAGAATGACTCTGTGTAGAAAGGAGGTGACTATTACTATTTCTGATCCCAGTCCATGTTTTTTTTAATTGCCCATCTCATCCCAATTATAACTGTTGGTGCTTTTGAAAATCCTCAACTGACCCAGAAAGTACTGAAGAGCAATTTCTTCAGATACTGTATATATAATGGAATGGAATGCAATGCAATAGAATAGAATATAGGGTAGGGTAGGGTAGGGTAGGGTAGGGTAGGGTAGAGTAGAGTAGAGTAGAGTAGAGTAGAGTAGAGTAGAGTAGAGTAGAGTAGGGTAGAGTAGAGTAGAGTAGAGTATAGAAGAAGAATAGAATAGAATAGTAAAGAACAGAATAGAATAGAATTCTTTATTGGCCAAGTGTAATTGGATACACAAAAAATTTGTCTTCAGTGCATAAGCTCTCAGTGTACATAAGAGAATAAACTACATTCATCAAGAATAAAAAGATACAAAACTTAGTGATAGCCCCCATTACTTATCCCAGCTTCTGCCAACCTAGCAGTTCGAAAGTACGTAAAAATGCAAGTAGAAAAATAGGAACCACTTTGGTGGGAAGGAAACAGTGTTCCGTGAGCCTTTGGTGTTTAGTATATATATATATAAGTTTGAAGGAATTATATCTGCAGAGGAAGAACATAAATGAATTATACCTTTTTTGTTGCTGCTAAAAAGCAGTAGCTAATACTATTTTGACTTCATTAATTCCTGCTTTAGGAACAGTGTGTTAAGTCAAAACACAACTCCAAGTGGCTAATAATTTGTCTATTTTGCTTTTAACATGCATTCACATATGTGTGTTTATAATGCTGGCTCAACAGTGGAAGCGCCATATTGCAACGGGAAAGTTCTTTCCATTTTATTAGTGTTATCTACGTCTTGGGATATATATATATATATATATATATATATATATATATATATATATATATATATATATATATATATATATATATATGTGTGTGTGTGTGTGTGTGTGTGTGTGTGTGTGTGTGTGTGTGTGTGTGTGCGCACTGATAAATAAATAAAGGGAGACTAGTATAGATCTATTTCAAGCTATTTAGCTCTCATCAGCTAGCCATACCCTTACTGGGATTCGAACCTGTGCTGTATTGCATCTTAGGCAAACGTCTTAGCCATTATGAATCCCAGTAAGGGTATGGCTAGCTGATGAGAGCTAAATAGCTTGAAATAGATCTATACTAGTCTCCCTTTATTTATTTATTTATCAGCACAAATAAAACACAAATATAACAAAGGCAACAGTAAAAATATTGGGTTTCTGTCGTGATGGACTCTTGTGATGAGCCGATTGACAGATGATGGAAGCAGTTAGCTTCCTCCCATAATTGGGGCTTACCAGGGGTTGTGACACTATATGTGTGTGTGTGTGTGTGTGTGTGTGTGTGTGTGTGTGTGTGTGTATGTATATGTATATGTATATGTATATGTATATGTATATGTATATGTATATGTATATGTATATGTATATGTATATGTATATGTATGTTGTATTTGTGCTGATAAATGTGACGAGCCGAAGGACAGAGAATGGAAGTAGTGATCTTCCTCCCATATTTGGGCATACCGGGGGTTGTAAAAATCTTATATATATTTTCTGGCATATTCAGCTGTAATAAAAAAGCGATAGACTTAAAGTTAAGTTTTCCCCAATGAATTCTTAACTCACTCCCACAGTGCCTCTGTTTTGTCCTCTTCACCATTAGATATACGAAAAGTTCCATTTTACGGCCTAAAGCCATTAATAAAATATTTTCAATGGCTTGTTTAGCAAAGGCGTAATAAACTTCAAGGTCTTATAAGATGGTTACACAAAAGACCAGGAAACACATACCCACCCCAAAAGGATTTTATGAGCAGATATGATCTAAGGTTGTGAGAGGAAAGGTTTTTTTATTAGCCTAATTAGCATTAAGAGACATGTAAAATCATTTAAAAAAGTATTAAACACAACCATAAACCACACAAAACATTAAAAACAAAAACCAACTGGTGCCAATCAGTGATAACATGACATCACCCAATTATTTCCCAGGACCATGTGGGAAAGGTCTTCAAAGTTTTACAAAGTCTTACAAAGACAAAAAGAGTGCAAATTTAGAAGAGGGAGGTGTTCTATAAATCTGGGGTAAATTCAGAGATACCTGTAATCTGGATTTATGGCAAAAGGTTGGGTGAGAGCAGACAGTGTATCATCTATCATCTATCATCTATCGTCTATCGTCTATCGTCTATCGTCTATCGTCTATCGTCTATCGTCTATCGTCTATCGTCTATCGTCTATCGTCTATCGTCTATCGTCTATCGTCTATCGTCTATCGTCTATCGTCTATCGTCTATCGTCTATCGTCTATCATCTATCATCTATCAATCATCTATCAATCATCTATCATCTATCATCTATCATATCATCTGTCTGTCTGTCTGTCTATCTATCTATCTATCTATCTATCTATCTATCTATCTATCTATCTATCTATATCTATCTATCTAGATATCATCTATCTATCTATCTATCTATCTATCTATCTATCTATCTATCTATCTATCTATCTATCATCTATCTATCTATCTATCTATCTATCATCTATCTATCTATCATCTATCTATCTATCTATCTATCTATCTATCTATCTATCTATCTATCTATCTATCTATCTATCTATCTATCTATCTATCTATCCTCTATCCTCTATCCTCTATCCTCTATCCTCTATCCTCTATCCTCTAGCTGTCTAGCTGTCTAGCTGTCTAGCTGTCTATTATCTATCATCTATCAGTCTGACTGTCTGTCTATCTATCTTTCATCTATCTGTCTCTCTGTCTGTCTGTCTGTCTGTCTGTCTATATCATCTGTCTATCTATATCATCTGTCTATCTATCTATCATCATCATCATGTAACCATGTATATATGTATATATGTACACACACACACACACACACACACACATGTTTTATAATTCAGAGTCTGAGTCCACACATTACAGTAAATTATAGATTTATTTAACCATAGTTCATTGATTTTGCCACAATAACTAAGTTTGGCTAAATTGATGGATTCACCAATTAATTTTCTGCCTACTAGTTTTCCTGTGTTGTGTCATGAAAGGCTGAAGCAACCCAAATCCCAGGTTTTTTTCCTTGCTTTGAAGTAACTAGAAAGTTTCTTCTTTTCAGAAAAGAAACACATTACATAATTGGCAGATAAAAAGGCATGAAATTATGTGAGTTAATGACAAAGAAATGAATGAGGCTGCCTTCTCTTCATATCAGTGTTCCATCATGCTTAAAATAATTTACGTTTCAAGCAGTTTTGAAATTAGTCCTCCGCTTAATGATCCTAGACTGGATATCTTTCTCACTGCAGGTTAAATAAATAATTGGGTCATAAAAAATAATCAAGGTCACAATGAAGTGGCAACACAAAAGAACTTCAAGTATACTTTTCACTCCTTCTCTCTCCTTTTTCTCTTCCCTTTCTGTTGAATATTAATGGAGAGGAATCTGCACCAGAAAATTTAATAGAAAGGTCAGCTTCTTCTGATAGTAAAGAAAACAATTGAGAGCTTGGTCTTCTCTTCTTGCATGATGAATGACCCAATTTACTCAAAATCGGAGCACAAATAGTCCATTAATGCAGCTGAGAACCTTGGATCCTTTGTGGATGTTGGTAATGATTACCATTACCCCCTCCCCTTCAAAGGGAGTTTACAAAAATCTGGTGATTTAAAGTATTCATATTGTAAGTCAAACGTGGTGGCTCAGTGGCTAAGACGCTGAGCTTGTTGATCAGAAAGGTCAGCAGTTTAACAGTTTGAATCCCTAGCGCACATGGAATGGAGTGAGCTCTCATTACTTGTCCCAGCTTCTGCCAACCTAGCAGTTCGAAAGCATGTAAAAATGCAAGTAGAAAAATAGGGACCACCTTTGGTTCCTTCGATGTTTAGTCATGCTGGCCACATGACCACAGAGATGTCTTTGGACAGTGCTGTCTCTTTGGCTTTGAAACAGAGTTGAGCACTATCCCCTAGAGTTGGGAACAACTAGCGTATATGTGCGAGGGGAACCTTTACCTTTTTAGGGGAGGAAAGCAGAGTGGATCAACCAGCTATTGTAAAAACTGTAAAAGTAAAGTAAAAGCTAATACTATCTCATGATTTTGATTGTGTATGGATCCCACATAGAATCATAGACTGTATGGTTTGGAAAGGACCTCAGCGTTTAACTTCTCTAGTCTGCAGCCCAAAGGAAGAATCTGTTACTATAGCATCTTTAATATTCAGGCAAGCAAACTTGAACCATTTCAATACTTATATGAAGAAGAAAACGCCGTATTTTCCATTCCTGAACAGCTCTCTCTGTTAACCAGAATTTATTTCCTTGTAATTTAAATCTGCTGTCCTGTTTCCTGGCACAACAGTGAACAATTCTATCCCATCTTCTACCTGTCAGCCCTTCAGACTGGTTCTCTCAACCTCCCTGCTGCCTGCTTTAGCCAGGGCTGGAAATGCCATTGTCATGACACTGTAATTAACCCTGCAGTCTATTAATACAAAGGCTTGAATAATTCTAAGTTACTTCATTTGTGTTATTTTTGCCTGCTGTTTCTTTAACAAGCAAAATACATTGAATACCACTAGGCTAAAGTAAATTCTATTATGTTTCTAATTCTAAAGATGATTGTTCACCACAGGGCAAGGAGTTTTATTTTTTAAAAAATATCCTAATTTTATCTTGGTTAAAGGATTTGCCTGCTTCTCATTTTTTAAATTCTCACATTTGACTTGTTGAAGAGATCTTATAGCAATTCTTCCACTTCACTCATATCCTTATTTGGGGTGCATAACATGCATGAACATAAACCATGGTTTTATCAAGCACTTTGGCTAAAAAGCTAATACAATCCTTGGTTGCATAAACAGAGGCAAAGTTGAGTTGAGTTGAGTTTATTATATTTCTATGCCGCCCTATTCCCTGGAGGGGACTCAGGGCGGCTCACAACCAAGTCAGGGGGGGTACAAATAAGAAAAAAAGAACACGAACAAAACAATACCACAATTTAAAACACTCAACAACCATACCATTCGAGGGGGGACAAAAACTCATTAGCCCCAGGCCTGTCGGAACAGCCAGATTTTAAGGGCTTTGAGGAAGGCCTGGAGGGTGGTGAGGGTCCGAATCTCCACTGGGAGCTCGTTCCAAAGGGCCGGAGCAGCCACAGAGAAGGCCCTCCTCCGGGTGGTCGCCAGTCGGCATTGGCCAGTAGATGGAATTCGGAGGAGGCCTAATCTGTGGGATCTAATCGGTCTATTGGAGGTAATTGGCAGTAGGCGGTCTCTCAAGTACCCAGAATTAAAAAGTGTCAGAAATGGTGTAGGGTCTCCTGATTGGGAAGGGGAGTTGGACTGAATGACCTACAATGTCCCTTCCAACTCTGTTAATCTATGGAGAAAATTGCATGAAGTATTGGTACCGTTTTATAAAACCTTAGTAAGATCATATCTGGAATACTGTATCAAGTTTTGGTCACAACAGTATATAAAATATGTTGAAACTTTGGAAAAAGTGCAGAGACTAGAATAGAATAGAGCTGGAAGGGACCTTGGAGGTCTTCTAGTCCTATCCTCTGCTCAAGCAGGAGAACCTAAAGAGAACTAAGATGATTAAAGACCTGGAGACTAAAACATATGAAGAACCATTACAGGTTTTGGGCTAATCTAGAGAAAAAAAGGACTATGGGTGACATGATAGTAGTTTTCTAGTATTTGAGGGACTGCCACAAAGGAGAAGGAGTTAACTTATTTTCCAAAGCACCAGAAGGCAGGTGAAACAATGGATGGAAACTGACCAAGGAGAGAATCAACCTGGAATTAAGGAGTAACTACATAACAGTGAGAACAATTAACCAATAGAACAGCTTGCCTTCATAAGTTGTGCTTCATCACTGAAGGTTTTTAAGATAAGGTTTTTAAGACAGCCACTTGTCTGTGATGGTATAGGGCAGCGGTGTCCAACACATGTCATCATGCTGTTGTCACTTGATGTATCAAGACCTCTCCCTTTGCTAAACTGGGCAGGGGTGGAGCAAGCACATGACGCATCTGGCCTACGGGCCGCGAGTTTGACACCCCTGGTATAAGGTCTCCTGCTTGAGCAGGGGGTTGGAATAGAAGATCTCCAAGATCCCTTCCAGCTCTATTCTGAATTTGAATTTGAAAATTCACTGTCTCTGCTTTGCCACAACCCAATTTAAATCCTACATCAGTCAACCCACTCAATGTGCCTGATGACAGAAGCTACAATTCATGAACGCTTATGCATTTTAAATAAAATGTGTTAGCTGGAAAAGTCACTACCAGATGCCTTGTAATTTAATGGGCTTGTTATATAACCCACACTAAAATACTTCAATCCCTTTTATGGAGCAAGGGAAAACTAATGGAGACCCACCATTTCCATTTTTTTAAAGCTTTGGGTTGAACAAGTGGTAGTTTTCTCACAAACTAAGTTTAGAAAATGTCAAACTGGAACTGACTGGAACTTCCCTGCCATTAATTAATTACAGTATTTAGTGGATGGGAAATTTGTTTTTTCATCCAATAATTTACCTTTTAAAATGAGAAGGTTTAGCTTCATACTTTATATTCAAAAATTTTGCTGTCCCCATGGATTACAATCAAGTGATTATATCTTAAATAGCAGATCTGGACACTGAATAGCAAAATGAATTCAATTTAGTTCCTAACAGCCTGGGGCCCTGGAAGGCAACAGTGAAGTGAATCCTCAGCCTGCCAAACATTGCTTTACTTTCAACATTACAGTTTTTTTTTTAGTCTTCAAAGAAGTTTCTTTCAGGTGTGATTTAATATTCTACTTTGCTGGAAGGCAGATTTAATAGGGCCCCTCATAAGGAATACATTTACCCTTGTGGTTTAGGATCGGCTGAAGCGATTAGGCATTTCCTGCTGTATTGCAAATGTTATAAAGATATGTGAGGTGAACATATTCCCCCCCACCCCATTAGCAAACTTTCCTGGCCATTAGGATAAATCCTTGCTTACTTGTGGGCAGGAACCTTATTACAAAATATAAAATAGTAAATCATTCTATACTGGGCTATATGATGAAAGATGATAAGATAAGCCAGCAAAACAGGTAAGTAGCAATAGTAAATAGTCTCTCACCACTTTTACATTGTAGTTATCTGATTTATTATGTTAATATCTGTTTCATTATGTATATTTTATTGTCTGGACAGTTTAATGCTTGCAAGCTACTTTAAGTTGTTGGCCTTTGGCTGTAATAAACTACTAAACTAAACTATGAAAACATCAGCTGGCTTCCATATTTCATTGAGATATTGAATGCTTTTGAAAATTTATGAGTAAGATTTCAATGTCAAGCACCAAAGAATATATCAAGAAAGTATACTGAATGGTCCAATGTGGAGACTGAAGGAACAAACTTTTTAAAAATCTGCATGCATGAAATCTCAAATGCTATATAATGAAGCTAATTTATTGAGAACATTGATTATTGATACAGTCTGGCTGATGGAATCTACCAAGCAATTTTTCTTCGGAGCCTATTACATAAGGATACAAATTAGATAGAAATCTAGCAGTAGGGTTGTGGAAATGTTCATAATTGGTCTCCTAATTTGACTAGCTTCTGGTTAGAGACAGACATGGAAGAAATAATCCATGTAATGATTTTAGAATCTTAACTATCTATTTGAGTTACCCAAGTTTTGGTTTCGTGATTAATGCTTCCAGTCAACATTCTGATTTTCCTTCATCTAATATTGGATGATTTATTCTTCTTGCAATCTGAGATTTATTTTTTCAACAATTTTCTCGAGGACCACAGTTTTTCTTTCATTTGCTATTTCTTTTTGACAGAACTTTTTTATTTTTCTTTAAAAAAAACACAAATATGTCATCATTTGTCAATCATTAAGACATTGAAGTACAATTTTTTTTTGATGTGTGTACCCCTCCCTCCCTCCACCCCCCCCACCCCCCTCCTCCTTCCCCCCCCCCGACTTCCCAGAACCCGTACACGGTATGGATTTTTAACTAACACAGTCTAAAATCTATTGAGAAAAAAGAAATAAAGAAATTAATGACATTCTAGATTGACCTTAGCTTCTTCTTACTGAACTGACTTTTAACAGTTTAAATCATTTCTGATCTTAAGCATAGGCTAACTGGAATTTCTTAGTCCCGTATTTATTTTGTATATAGTCAATCCATTTTTTCCAGTCTCGTTTATATCTCTCATTTGAATGATCTTTGAGATATGCCGATATTTTAGCCATTTCAGCTAAGTTTGTTACTTTCAATGTCCATTCTTGAATTGTAGGCAAGTCTTCCTTCTTCCAATATTGCGCCACCAACAGTCTTGCTGCAGTTATCAGGTGCAGAATCAAATTGGTCTCTACCACTGTAAAGTCAGTACATATACCTAGTAAAAATAACTGAGGACTAAACTTTATCCTTCTTTTAAAAACATTTTGCATGACCCACCATATTTTTATCCAAAATGCCTTAACCTTTTGGCAGGTCCACCATATATGATAATATGTAGCATCGAGAGAACCACACCTCCAACATTTAGGCTGTACATTCGGATACATAGAAGCCAACTTTTTAGGATCTAAATGCCATCTATAGAACATCTTGTAAAAATTTTCTCTCAGATTTTGAGCTTGTGTAAATTTCACATTTCTTACCCAGATTCTTTCCCATGTATCCAACATTATTGGTTCCTCAATATTTTGAGCCCATTTTATCATACAATCTTTAACTAATTCTGTTTCCGAATCCATCTGTATTAATACATCTGTATTAATGCATCATAATATAGTTTTAAATTAGGTAGTTTCAATCCTCCTCTCTCACGTACATCTTGCATTATTTTCATCTTTACCCTCGGCTTCTTTCCTGCCCACACAAATTTGTTGATACCCTTCTGCCATTCTAAAAGGTTCACATCTTTTTTAAGTATAGGTAACATTTGGAAGAGAAATAAAAATTTTGGTAAAATGTTCATTTTCACTGCCGCTATCCTACCCAGCAAAGATAAGTGCAATTTCTCCCATTTTTTCATCTCTGTCTGTATGCTATGCCAAAGTGGTTCATAATTATGCTTATATAATTTCCCATTTGAAGTTAAAATGTTAACTCCAAGATATTTGACTTTTTTAACTACCTCACATCCTAGCATCACTCCTAATTCTTCCTTTTGTTTAATATTCATATTTATAGCTAATATTTTGGTTTTTCCTAAGTTTATTTTAAAGCCCGACACTTGACCATATTGATTAATCATATTCATTAAAACCATACTAGATTCCTGCGGTTGTTCCAATATTATGACCAAATCATCCGCAAAAGCGCGGACTCTATATTCTTGCTGCCTAATCTTGATCCCTTTTAAACCATCCAAGCCCCGTATTTTATTCAACAATACTTCCAAAGTTATAATAAGCAATAATGGGGACAAAGGACAGCCCTGTCTTGTACCTTTTCCAATTTGAAAAGAGTCTGTTAGACTTCCATTGACTATGATTTGTGCTGTTTGCTGTTGGTATATTGCTTTAATTGACTGTAAAAAATTATCTCCTATCTGCATTTTTTGCAGTATCTTCAACAGAAATTGCCAGTTAACTCGATCAAAGGCCTTCTCAGCATCCAAAAATATAAACGCAGCAGGGATCTGGTTGTTCTTTCCCAAATATTCTAATGCATTAATAATTAATCTAACATTACTTTTCATCTGCCTCCCTTGTATAAAACCTGTTTGGTCCGTATGTATCAATTGTTGAGTGACCAACATTAACCTATTTGCTAATATTTTAGTAAAAATTTTATAATCTACATTCAGTAATGAAATAGGTCTATAATTTTTGGGTTGAGTAGTATCTTGATCTTCTTTGGGTATCAAAGATATAAACGCTGTCTTCCAAGATGGAGGGACTTTACCTTCCGTTTGAATCATATTAAATAATTCTCTAAGAGGTTCTACCATTTCTAACTAAGTTTTTATAGTAAACCGCTGTCAAGCCATCTGTACCTGGTGCTTTCCCTGACTTTAATTGCTTAATTACCTGCAGGATTTCCCCCGAGGTTATTGGTTGATTCAATTTTTGCCTGTGTTCTTCTCTAACTGAAGGTATTTTCTCTTTGTCTAAATATTTGTCTATGTCTAAACCATTAATTTTATCCCCTTTATACAGTTCTGTAAAAAATTCCCAGAAAGCCTTTTGAATCTCTTCCTGTTGAAATACCTCCTTCCCTCTGTAAATCAGTTTAGATATATTTCGAGTTTTCCTTTTTTTCCTAATCTGATAATCTAACCATCTGCCAGGTTTGTTTGCATTACAAAAAGTATTGTGTTTTGCATATAATAGATTAGTAGCCACCTGGTCAGAGATCAACATGTCAAATTGAGATTTTAATATGTTAATAGCTTCCTTAACCTTTGTATCGTCTGGGTTCATTGTTAACTCCAGCTCTTTTCTCTTAATTTCCTCTTCCAGTTCTGTTCGTTTTAACCCTTGCTTATTTCTATGTGTTTTATTTATATTCATCAAAACTCCTCTCATATACGCTTTGCTTGCGTCCCATACAAATTCCATAGATGTACCCTTATTCATATTCAAAACAAAATATTCAGATAGTAATTTTTTACAATCATTAATATACTTTTCATATCTAAATAAGTTTTCGTTCAATCTCCAAGACCTTCTTGCCTGCACTACCCTTCCCAACTCCATCCAAACTGGGTTATGGTCCGAAAGGATCCTAGCTGCAATCTTTGTCTTCTTGACCCTAGAAAGCAAATCATTAGTGGTTAGAATAAAATCAATCCTTGAGAGGGATTGATGCCTGTCCGAGAAGAAAGTGAAGTCACATTCCTCTGCATTTCTTTCTCGCCAAATATCTCTCAATTCAAAATCATCCATAATGTCAAAGAAAGATTTGGGTAACTTTGCTCGCATCTTGGTATTTAGGCGGGAAATCTTCTTATCTCTCTTAGTGTCTATCACTCCATTCCAGTCACCCAATAGTATACAGGAACTATAGTCCCACTGTACTAATTTAGCATGAAGATTTCTATAGAATCTATCTTGCTGTTGATTGGGAGCATAAATTCCCAAAAGTAATGTCTTTTTCCCTTCTAAGATTAAGTCTAAAGCAATATATCTTCCGAAGGGATCTGCTTCTATTAATTCAGCTTTCATATCTTTTCTTAAGTATACAACTATACCATTCTTCTTTTCCATAGCAGAAGCTGCAAAATGTTGACCAAGTTTTGAGTTGATCAAATATTTTTGATCAGTTGACTTGATATGAGTTTCTTGCAAACAAATTACATCGTTCTTAAACTGTTTGAGATAATGAAATATTTTCTTCCTCTTCTGTGGAGAGTTCAGTCCGTTGACATTCCATGTTAAAATCTTAGTTGTCATCTTTGGTTGGTTGAAGCATTTTTAGAGCTTCCTGCACGGCCTGTTTAACCTTAGGTCTAGCTCCTCCCATTGCTTCCAGATTTGTTGTTATAGATCCTTGATCGATGGCCGATGATTGTTGATGCTGTTGCTTTTTAGCTTGTTTCTCCATACGTCTAGTAGTCATGCGGCTAGGTCTTGGTTCCATAGCACCTTGCACTTCTAGAGAAGAAAGATGCTCCATCTTGTCTGGTGGTTGTGTAGTTTGCTGTCTATCCTGTCCTTCTTGTGGTCTTTCTCTAGGTCCAGATGGTGCAGGGTGTCCGGCCTTCAATATATTATAATAAAAATCTCGGGCTTTCCATGCAGAGTTGAGGCGGTACCTTTGCTTATCAAATGTAAATATGATGCCAAATGGTGCATCCCATCTATACTGTATCTGACAATTTCTGAGTTCTTCGACCAAAAAAGCGTAGTCTCTCCTGGCTCTTAACATTTGAGGTGGTATCTCTTTCAAAACAACCAGGTCTTGACCGCCAATTTGAAGCTTAGTGTTATAAGATGCTTGCAGTACCATATTTCTAAACTCTCTTGTAGTAAAATATATAACGATGTCTCGAGGAAGCTGCTTCTGCTTTGCCAGCCAGGAGTTAACGCGGTAAGCTTTGTCAATTTTCATTTGGTATTTCTGATGATCCAGCTTTCGTTGCATTGATAATACATACTTATATTATCTTTTTTAGACATAAAGCTCAACCAATTTAGTTGCTTCATATTCTGTTATAATTGTTGCTTCCTATCATTTATAGATAATTTTTGAATAGGCAGATACGGTGGCCTAATGCACCATTGTTTTAAAATACCCATAATTTATTCTGTTTTATAAAGTCATTAGACTCTAATCAGTAAACATAAATATATATTCAGAACTCCCTTACTTATTTCATTATCCACTTGTAATGAAATATGATATCAAGTACTCTTCCCTTTTCCAATCCAGTTTATAAATCCAACAATTATTACTAATGTTTTATTGGAGTCTGGATTGCAAAATCTTGAATGTTATGTTGCTTGCATGTGAGATAAATGAAATAGTTCAGTAGTTTGGGGACATTTTTTTTTATTCTGGCCAGTTTCAGGGAATTGGGATATAAATTAAACTTTTTCCATCCTTAACACTGCTGTATTTTCTCTATCTGCTTACAAATGGCAAGTAGCACTTTAATTGCACCATGCTCTAAACAATTCTGCTATTTCACCAATTTTTGCAGCTTTGTTGTTAAAAATATTTTTAAGGTCCATTTAACTTCTCTTTCCAGCATATCTGGCTAAAAGGATCAAGCATTTTTATGCATAATTGATTCTGGAGAAAAAGACATTTGGTACAATTCTTTGGTATGTTCATGCAACTTCTTTATATCTTCTTTCTGAAGTTCATGTTTGCATTCATTATGCCTGTTTAATACATCAGAGTTCCCCTTGATTTCTGTAATTTTCTTGTCTTTCCCATTCAGTTGTTATCCTCAATTTCTTTGCACTATTTTTGCCAATATATCTTCTTGTCTTTGGAAGTAGAATTTAATTGAGCCAATTTTCTTTTTTTTTTTCTTCTTTTTGCTTTCTACCATACTTTGCTACTTTTTAATAATATCTGTAGACAGGCATTTTACACACTTGATTTTTGCATTTCAGGATATTCTTGTTTTCCTTTCTTTTAATGATCTCACAAAATCATCTACACAGATTTACTTCAGAAATTCTATTTATCAAATCTAATCTGTTAGATTATCTGAGACGAGGTGGCGCACTTTAAGATGAAGTGTTAGCAGAAGCCCAGAAAATTAGGTTAATTCTATAAGTCATGGTTAAATTAACCAGTGGTCAAGATGGTATATGAATAAAGCACAACTGAATAAGCCATAGTATAATTTAGTTTGATGCATAGCTCTAATAGTATAAAACTTGTTCAATATTCTAGTTATTCCTCTGATAAATTTTGTTATATTCAAAATAATATTTCATTTTGCCCTGCTTATCTGCAGCAACAATATAGACTTTTGAAAATCATTTTCACTAAATGCTTCATTCTTCTGCTATTTTGCTTTTGAAGTTAAAAGCCAGTCTGCATTCTGGCTTGTATTTTCCATGATGAGGAACAGAGGTTCCCAAAACCAGCTTTCTAAAAATTCCCACACACAAGCAATGCAAAGAGTTTGTCTAGTGCAAGGGTGTCAAACTGAAGACCCGCAGCTTGGATCCGGCCTGCAGGGTGTTTAAATCTGGCCTGTGGTAACTCTGGAAGCCAAAATGGAGCACAGGGGACCATGCACAACTCCTGCATGGCCATTTTTGTCCTGGACGGTCTCCTGCAGCACTTTCCCATCCAAAACCAGCCACACAGGGTCCACGTGTGGCTCCTGCGGCCCCCTGTTTTGGCCAGCAGAGTGCTGCATCCATCCAGGCTGAAAGTGGATTGTGTGGGGGCTCACATGCCCCCCCCCCAATTTTGGCTGCCAGAAGCACCGTGAAGGAGAAAGGAGGAGATGGAGTTAACAACTGGCTGTATTTATGGTATTACGTCTATCAGTTGTAGCTGGAATATTGTTGCCTCCTTGTCTGCCTTTTAGGTGGGATACTGTGTCTGCTTTGATTGTTCCACCAGATAAACAGGAACAATCAAAGAAGACCTTAATCACCAACCAGAACTAGTAGGATAAGCTACAAATAACAGGAAATTCCATGCAGTGATAGTATTGTTTGTTTGTTTGCTTGCTTGCTTACTTACTTACTTACTTACTTATTTTTCAAACATGTACAAGATAACAAGTATATGTAAGAACATAAACATGAACAAAGGAAGTAAATACACATAAATGGGGACTGTAAGACAGGGACAGTAGGCATGCTGGTGTGTTTATGTATTCCCCCTTTACGGACCTCTTAGGAATGGGGTGAGGTCTATAGTAGAAAGTTTGAGATTGAAGCTCTGAGGGTTTGAGGCTGTAACAGTGGAGTCGGGTAGAGCATTCCAGGTGTTGACCACTCTGTTGCTGAAGCTAAATTTTCTGCAATTGAGTTTGGAGCAGTTTACCTTCAGTTTGTATCGATTGTTTGCCCGTGTGTTATTTTGGATGAAGCTGAAGAAGTCGTTGACAGGAAAGACATTGTAGCAGCCAATTTTGGGTACTATGTTTAGATCGGACCGCAGGCAGCGCAGTTCCAGATTGTCCAAGGCCAAAATTTCAAGCCTGGTGGCATTGGGAATACTCTTCTCGTGAAATACCTCTGAACCTGCTCAATCGTGTTAATGTCCGATATGCAGTGTGGGTTCCAGGCAGACGAGCTGTATTCGAGAATTGGTCTGGCAAAGGTTTTCTATGCTACCTTGCCTACCTAACAACACCTCTGAAGGAAAACAACTCATCTCAGAGAACACCAAGAACCCAACAATGTTCTTCTTTCTTCTTTGTCAAGTTGGCCTAATCGGAAGGGGGAATAATTTCCTGCAGCGTGGGCTTTGTACTACAATAATGATCAGGAAGTTATCTTGCCAATATCATTCCGTGTGCGCAGCTTTGAAATCCTCCGGAGCAACATTTTTTTCTTGACCTGTAGAGCTTTCCCCTGTGATATAATTATATAATAATCATACTTTACAGAAACCCTCTGGTTTTTTTTAACCAAGACAGTAAATTGCCAGTAAATTGCAATCTTTTGCAAACTGTAACCTAATCTTTTCTTTTCTAAATCTTTCACATAAACTTCTACTTGTTATTGTTTTGTTTTTGTGTGTGTGTTTTTTTAAAGAACTGAACTGTATGGCAATTTGTTCCCATCAAAAGATAAAATTATCCCTCCTTCAGGGTTGAGTGGCTGTAATTGCCTATCATATAAATCTCTTGTCAAATAATGCCCTCTGGCAACATGACACTAATTGTTCAATTACCTTTTTTTTTAAAAAAAAAAGCCTTCAAATGACCAGACTCATAATGATGGAACTTTATTAATAGGTAAGGTTTTAAATGCATGGGGGGGGGGGGTACAATGTTTTGCTATAGAAGATAAGTTTAGTTTTCCAATTAAGGTATGCCTTTCTCCCTCAAAAGTTTGAAATGACTGTAAAGATGCTTTTCATCAGCTTCCAATTAATTGCATTCTTGCTGCACTAAATGCTCCTTGGTGAATAGTCAAGAAAGAGATACTGTAATCTGTAAAAAAAAAAAATTACATTTATCTATGATTGGAGTAATATCAAGTTGTACAAATAAACTTATCCTTAAATGTGAACTTTCCTTGATACGGATCTTGCAACACAGTGTCATGTTTAGTGCTGAAGCTGCACCTACAGAGCTTCTATGATCCTGTAATATTTGTGTTTGGATTGGCAGTTGTTACTTATTTATTCTTTATTATTATTATTTTATATCTAGCTATCCAGTCTGAAATATTTCAAATGCAGTTTATTTAAAATGAATAAATCTGGTGAATTTTGCCATGAGATTCATGATGACAAAGCCAGAAGAAGAAAACTAGAGTCTAATCGAGCAATTAGGTTGGACTCACATATTGTACTGAACTAGAATATTCTATTTTATTCTGGGTGTTGCACATAGTAAATAGAGTCTGCTCAGTGCAATAGGTGGTCCTCAACTTACAATTGCTTGTTTAATGACCACTCACACTTACAACAGTCTTGGAAAAAGTGACTTGTGACTTTTGCTCATCCTTATGACCATTAAACACCCCTCCCCCGCCCCTGTGGTGGCAAAGTCACTATTTGGGCACCTGGCAACCAGTTCACATTTAGGACTGTTTTCAGTGTCCAGTTGTCACCTTGCAATTTTCAACCCTTTTTGCTGATTTCTGACAAAAAAAGCCTATAGGGAATGCAGGATTCACTAAACAACTGCATGATTTGCTCAATGACGGTATCTATCATCCATCCATCCATCCATCCATCCATCCATCCATCCATCCATCCATTGTCACTTCTTGGTAGCCATTCAATCAATCAATCCATTTAGCAACTTATATGGCTGCCCATCTCAGATTCCCGACTCTGAGTGGCTAACAACAGTTGTAAACATCATAAAACATATCACCATAAAAACAGCACATACATAATTAACAGCCAAGATAAAACAAACAAACCACCCAACCAAAACAGAGCCAACAAAAGCAAGTCAACATAACCATTGAGCAGCTCTGCCGCGCATCCAGATCCTGAGTCTGGTGACATAACCATATCTTTAAGGCCTTATGAAAAGCCAGCAGGGTCTCTTGGGGTTATTTTCAAAGAGTAGGCGCTTTGACAGAAAAGATTCTTTTCCTGGGTCTTGCTAGATGGCAATGGGACCAACTTTGGCTCTCCTGATGAGACCTAATGAAATGA
This sequence comes from Thamnophis elegans, assembly GCF_009769535.1. Lineage (NCBI taxonomy): Eukaryota > Metazoa > Chordata > Lepidosauria > Squamata > Natricidae > Thamnophis > Thamnophis elegans. The sequence continues at coordinate 41,863,645 of NC_045552.1, forward strand.
GTAGATGTAATTGAGGAGTGATGGCCCTCCCAAAGAACTCAACCCTATGCCATATAAGTTCTTTATAAGTCACTAATAGCAAAAGTTAAAAGGTAAAGGTTTCCCTGTCCAGTTGTGTTCATCTCTAGGGTGCAGTCAAAGTGCCACAAAGAAGATGGAGTCAAGCTATTCTCCAAAGCATCTGAGGGCAGGACAAGAAGCAATGAGTGGAAACTAATCAAGGAGAGAAATTAGGAGAAATTTCCTGACAGTTAGAACAATTAATCAGTGGAACAACTTGCCTCCAGAAGTTGTGAATGCTCCAACACTGGAAATTTTTAAGAAGAGGTTGGATAGCCATTTGTCTGAAGTGATGTAGCCATTTGCCTAACCAGGGGGTTGGACTAGAAGACCTCCCTTCTACTCAGTGCTCATCTCTATGTTTTGGCTGAGGGAGCCAACATGGTCTGAAGACCAAGCTGACCTCATGTGGCCAGCATGACTATACACCAAGCTGCACGGAATGCAGTTACTTTCCCACCGAAGTGGTCCCTATTTATCTACTTGCATCTGCATGCTTTCAAACTGCTAGATGGGCAGGAGCTGGGGCAGGAATGGGAGCTCACCCCATTGCATGGTGCTCAGGTCTTGAACCCGGACTGTCAGCTTTGAAGCTGAGAAGCTTGAATTACATCCCGAAGCATACCAGCAAGCAATGTGGCTTGCAGAACTGATGCCTAACATACACTGAAGGAGGTGTGTGCATAATTGCCCACACTGCTCCATTCTATACAAGCTGTAGTTTCCTGTGAGCAGACTATTGCATGGCAATAATTGCTATAGTCTTAGACTAGTTATGTTACCTGTTGTACAGCAGTTATTTGTTCTGAAAAATGAACTTTCACCAGAGTATAATAAGTGTGATCAAATTTAAAACTCGTGATATTGCTATATAACTTACAGTCACTTGCAAAATCAATATAGTCACTTTTAATTTCATCCGGCTACCCTGAATTTTGCATTTTTTGACAGATTTCACAAAATTATCTCTTGGTTCTCTGGTAATAATTCACATTGATTGTTTTGTATCTGATCAAGTGAACAGTAATAAACTTCTGGATTAAATGCTGCTAAAGTCAGCACATATACGCATATTGTCTTATCGAAGGTTTCTTGCTTTCGAATCAAAGCCTTAAAAGCTTCCATTTCTTTGTTTCAAAATGGATTTTAGGTTTTTTTTTAAAGGAGAAATATGGATTTGGCAAAAATTATAGTATGCAATAGATTATAGTGGTGTCTTAAAAATTTTAGTGACAGGATGAGAGAAGGACAAAAGAAGGCTTAGCCAGTGATATTTTTTTTTCTCTATCTATGAAAGAAAAAGGATCTTTTCAAAAAGTCCATTAGCTTTTCATATGGAGAAGAAAATAGTTTGTCATCCTGATTCCATTGTAGATAGCATAGCCTACCTGACCCATCACTTTCAAATATACATGTTAAATACAGATCATAGCAAAAGGAAATAAATTTGTCCTTGCGGAATTCTGCTGTCCACATTCAATCCATGAGTTGATTGGACAGGCAAAGTCCAATCACTGACTCTCTTATCTTTCTATCTTGAAAGTCTAAAACCTTAAAAGGGGAATTAGTCCCGAAGGTAGCACAGACTTTGAAAGGGACCTTTCACTTCTTTGGAGAACCCAAAGAATAGAATAGAATAACAGAGTTGGAAGGGACTTTGAAGGTCTTCAAGTCCAGCCCCCTGCCTAGGCAAGAAACCCTACACTACTTCAGACAAATGGAGATCCAACATCTTCTAAAAATGTCCAATGTTGGAGCATTCATAACTTCTGGAAGCAAGTTGTTCCATTGATTAATTGTTCTCCTGTCAGGAAATTTCTCCTTAGTTCTGGGTTGCTTCTCTCCATGATTAGTTTTCACCCATTGCTTCTTGTCCTGCCCTCAGGTGCTTTGGAGAATAGCTTGACTCCCTCTTCTTTGGGGCAGCCGCTGAGATATTGGAAGACTGCTATCATGTCTCCTCTAGTCCTTCTTTACATTAAACTAGACATACCCAGTTCCTGCAACCGTTCTTCATATGTTTTAGTCTCCAGTCCCCTAATCATCTTTGTTGCTCTTCTCTGCACTCTTTCCAGAGTCTCAACATCTTTTTTACATCGTGGCAACCAAAACTGAATGCAGTATTCCAAGTGTGGCCTTCCAAGTGTGGCATTATAAAATGGAATTAACCCTTCACGTGATCTTGATTCTATCCCTCTGTTTATGCAGCCTAGAACCATGTTGGCTTTTTTGGCAACTGTTGCACACTGCTGGCTCATATTTAAGTGATTGTCCACTAGGACTCCAAAATCCCTCTCACAGTTACTACTCTTGAGCGAGGTACCATCTATACTGTACCTGTGCATTTTGTTTTTCTTGCCTAAATGTAGAACCTTACTTTTTTCATCACTGAAATTCATTTTGTTAGAAAGTGCCTAATGTTCAAGTCTGTCGGAAAAAGAACTATCCCTTTGAAGAACTTCACATAAACTGAAGCTTCTAATGAGTGAAATGATTTCTTCATTCAGAAATGAGGCCTCTGTTCATGAAGAAAGTGTTGTATCAAGGATCATCTTCTGATATAGACAATTCATCATCTTGCCTTGATCCTCCTCAAGTAAGGAGCTTTCAAAGCCCCCTCCCAAACACACTTCTTAGCTTGTTTTGTACCTCTGTTTGCTCTCTCTCTAATATTAAAAAGAGATGTATACATTACAGTAGGGAGGCTCAGGGATCATGTTACACACCTTGTTGTAATTTAAGCATATTTTTGTTTCCCTTGTTGCATTTTAAGCATATTATCTTCTAAGCCACAATCGTCTCAATTCACACAATGCATTAAACAAAATAAACCCTGCTGTGGCTGAGCATGTTGTGTGTAACAGGCCATCTCACATTGCTTTGTGTACTAGGCCCCAATGGGGTTCAAATATTCGATTTAGATTGACAAGTCAATTGGATCTGGAAAGTCAATGGAGCTAAAAAAGAAAAGCAACTATGGTATATTGTCACAATAGTTGATCCAATCTGAAAAGAAAGTTTGATTGCATTGCCTCTAAATCAAATCTCTGAACTGAAAATTCTTAAGACTTCTAATTAGTAAGGTTCTCTATCCATCTCGAATGCTCCTAGCGGGAGGCCATATCCGCCCTGCTGTCAGCAATAGTTTCTCCATTCTATCTCTTCTTAAGCGTAAGTTCCTCTCCTTTTTCAGCACAAGAAGGAGGCTTAGTTTTATATTTCTTCTCAGTTGGAAAAGGTCAGCTCCAAAACCGATTAACATACTGTATGTGTGAGATATCTGATATGTATTATCTCCCTACCGAGGTTTCCCACTCATCGTGCGGAAAAAGAGAATTTCAGAAAGAGAGAGAGAGAGAGGGAGGGAGAGAGAGGGAGAGAATTAAAAAAAAATCTGCTTTAAGGGAAACTGGAGGACAGGGTAGATAAAACAAGGGCTGATAAAATCTGTAACTTCATAAATCATGTTTAAAATATATTACAATAGCATCTTGCTTTTAAAATAAATGTTGCATGAAAGATTAGCATTCCTCGTCCAGTCAAAAGGTTGGAAGGTGAAGAATGAAACAGTGCTGGTTTTGTTTTAAGCATGGGTAAGCTTTGTATCTGGTTAGGAGGACTGCAATCTCATTCTTATTTTCTTTTCTTGAAGAGCGCCACACCGAAAATGTAATGCATTCATAAAATAGTACAATTTCTTTTGCTTCATGGCAAAATAGAGCAGGAAATTAAAAGATTAAGAATTAAGTGCTGGCTGTAGCTGCAATAAATATATAAAGCATTAAAGTATGTGATTCCTCCCTCCCCCCATTTCTTTTCTGAAGGTGCCATAGGATGTATTTCTAGTAAAAATGTTTCCAAAAAGAAGCAGTCACTATTTAGAAAGGGAAGGGGACTTTTTTTTTTTAATATATATTTTTAAGACAATCTAAATTCTGGTCTGGATTTCCAGGCTGATAATACTACCTTTAAAGGTTGTGGTGGATCAGTGGCTAAGACACTAACTTGTCGATCAGAAAGGTCAGCAGTTCGGCGGCTTGAATCTCTAGTGCTGTGTAACGGAGTGAGCACCCATTACTTGTCCCAGCTTCTGCCAACCTAGCAGTTCTAAAGTATGTAAAAAATGCAAGTAGTAAAATGGGGACCATCTTTGGTGGGAAGGTAACAGTGTCCCGTGCGCCTTCGGCGTTGAGTCATGCTGGCCACATGACCACAGAGACGTATTTGGACAGCGCTGGCTCTTCGGCTTTGAAACGGAGATGAGCATCGGCCCCTAGAGTCAGGAACAACTAGCACGTATGTACGAGGGGAACCTTTACCTTTACCTTTAATACTACCTTTGGTTAATAAGCAGTCTGAAGTCTGTATTGGTACTGTGGAGCAAGCTATATTCAAAATGTGGTGTTGGACATAGTCATTTAATTTCAGTTTATTTACAAACTGTATAACAGTGACAAGCAGACTGGATACTTATTTAACCTCCTCAGTAAGATCCAGAAAGGCCCGTCTCCCTCCAGACCCCATTAGAAAAGCAGTGTCATCTTCAGGATCCCAGAGATAAGCCTTTTGTAGAAGAATACCAGGCTCAGCCCAAGGGAGAGGTCAAACCATGAATCCCTTTGCACCAACAAGAGATTAAATCCAGCCAAAGGTGGGTTTCTGCTGGTTCGCCCCGGATTGGGCAAACCGGTAATAGTGGTGCCAGGAGGCTCCTCCCACCTGCCCGGAGGCTTTTGCGCATGTGCAGAAGTGTTGCATGCATGCAAGCGTGCACAAGAGCAAACCAGTAGTAAAATATATTGAAACCCACCACTGAGTCCAGCTCACCCTAAATTCCATTGACTCTTATCTACCACCAACTTGCTTGGACCACTAGCAGTTAAGATTCTTGTAGAGAACGTAAGCTTGCAATAAATTTTTATACCTATTTGAATTGCCTGGATCTTATGATTTTCTCGGTGCTTGACATCTTTTTCTGTGGTTGTGTTTGCCTATGGAACAGCATTCTCTAAAGTCCCATCCAACTTTGGCAATGTTGAATTGTGTGAATTTCAACTCCCAGAATTCTGGGAATTAAAGTCTACCCGTCTTAACATTATCAAGGCTGAGAAACAGGGCCATATAATGCCGATCTTGCTGTGTTTCTAAACAACCATAAGGTCTTGGAAAGATGGGTTTAGATACTGTTCCTTAATATAGGTCATTACTGATCTTCTGGTTGGTTTTATGGTTTCCTCTGACATGGATTCTTGATGATTCTTCATAATAACTTATTATTTTCAGGTTTTGGGGGATAGTTTGTGCACCACCTGGAAATGAGATTGAAGCAGCCTCTCATCTCATTCCAACAATTACATGAATATCCCTTGATTTTTTTGCTTCAATCTATTGTAATTGCAGATGCAGAAATGAATCCATTGTTTCTAAGTACATTAATAGAGCCAAATTGGAGTTCATCTTGTCCAGTATTTTGTGTCAAGTAGTGAACAATAGGATATAGCATTTGGGTAATTTAAAAGCTTAGATGCCTTCTTGCAATCACTATTTCAAGTGCTGGAAGTGTTGGGAGAAATATCCATCTGGTTCAGTTTCAAGCTGGGAGAAACATGGAGGAAAAATGGAGGCTGATTGGAAAGATGCATGCAACCAAGCATATGGTTCTGGGGCAGTTGACAAAATGGAGTTAAGAGTGGAAGGTTTTTATACCTTCTTTGGGCTTTGTATTTGAGCTTCCTGTTCCTGTGCAAGAACATGTCCTTTAATATTCTATTGGCTGTTATCAGATTCCTATGGGGTTATGTAGGGGTCATGTCAGTGGTGGGATTCAAATAATTTAACAACCGATTCTCTGCCCTAATGACCATCTGGGTAGGCATGGCACAGTGGTCATGTGGCCATGTGGGCATGGCCAACTCAATGTCACTCACGTTGATGGGTGCTTCACCTTAGCTGTTACAATGTAATAAGGGTTAACTAGAGAGGCAGTTCCTGTAAGCAGGGCAATAAAGATTAGGCTAGAAACAACACCAGAATGTTTCCTTCCTGCCTTCCTTACAGGATTAGCCCTGTAAAGTGAAAAAAAAACAAACTGAGATTTCTTCCAACAACCAGTTCTCTGAACTGTTTAGTAAGTTAACAACCGGTTCTCCTGAATAGGTGCGAACTGGCTGAATCCCACCACTGGGTCATGTTTAGCTCTATAGGCAAAAGGGGAAATGCAAACCCTAGGTGCTTGTCTGTGCTAATCTGGTCAACCTCTGGCTTATTGTTTATATGAGCTCCCAGGTGAAGTTTGGACTGCTCTGGGATGGTGCAATGAAGGAGCTTGTATTCTGAAAGTCTGTTGGGCAATTCCTATTGTGTCAATGGCTTTTGTCCTGTGTTGGATCTTGGGCGAGAGGGCTGCTTCTAATCCTACCATTTTGTGCTTTGTTCAGACTTGCTGCAGGGAGTTTCAAAATATTCTGTCTTGAATGGATTTCTGTCTGCAGTATTTGCTTTGCTTATAAATAGAGTTATCTAGATACTTGTCTTCTTCTTTCAATAAGCTGTTTATCTCTTAAGTGTTGAGATCTGCTGCGGGCTATTAAGAAAGACTTGGGGGCTGCTTCCAGCTTCTAAAAAAATATTTCTCCTTTAGGGAAATACAATATTCTGCCTTTTAATATTTTATAATATTAATAAATATACATAATTACTTAAATACAAATAATATTTAATATTTCCAAAAATATTTCATTTTTCAAGGAGGGGTGGGGGCTTTCCATACCAGCAAACAGCTACTAAAACTAGTACTTTGGACAAACATGTTGCCTCTATGCATTTGTTCAGTCCTCTTTTAGCATGGCTATGGTTACTCCTAGCTGTGGAAGTAAGTTTCTCTGTTTAACTGTTGTGTGAGTAAAGAAACAATTTGCTTCTTTTTGATTTGGAATCTCATTGCATTTTATGGGATGACCTTGAGTTCTAGCTTGGTGAGAAGAGAAAAAAACTTCTCTCCATTTATTTGTTTGTTTGTTTGTTTGTTTGTTTGTTTATTTATTCTCTGTATGATTTTTTTTACATCCCTGTTGCAGCTTTTTTTCTTGTATTTCATTCTTTGCTAAAAGGTCCTGTAGTCTAGAAAGGCAGAATGATTTTACTGGTTTTGTTTGGTTTTGCTAGTAATTAGTCAACGTGACTGCGGTTATTCCTTTGAAAATGTTGTTTGAGAAATATCCAACACATGAGCGTCGGTACATTTTAAATAGCTCCTCTGTGATAACATCAGAGGTATTTTATATTTATATTATCTATTATCGGGGGTATCGTAAAGAAAAGGTCAGAATTGGGGAAAAGTCAATCATCTTCTCTTCATTTTTTCTGTAATATATGAGCTGGCAGACTTGTTAGCTTAGGTAACTCCTTATGTGTATGCGATGATTGAATATTTAATCGGGGCATGTGAAATTTGCAGGGCATAATATAGGCGTCCTGAGACCATATATCTTCAATTATTTATTGTTTTGCGGCTGCTATGCTGCTTCAACCAGATGTTCTGCTGATACAGGTGGGAAACTATTTCGAAATCTAAATGTGAAGCACAGACATTGGTTTCCGCAGAGAGAGATGATTAAGGCTCCATGGCCTCTATAAGCATCTTGGCTATGGAACTAAAGCCACATCACGTTTTTCTGCATGGAAAATCCTTCTAACATGACTAGAAGGGAGATTCTCATAGATATCCTTTCATAACTTCCTTAACATGTTTCAGAAGGGGGTACAAGAATTAAGAAGATTATGAGTGTTTTCCCTCGAATATAAGAAATTACATAATACTTTCTTTTGCCTTTTAAACCTTAGAAAGGAAGAAGGAATCACATACTCTAGAAAAAGTGCAGAGAAGAGTAACCAGGATGGTTAGGGGACTGGAGACTAAATCATATGAAGAACAGTTGTAGGAACTGGGCATAGCTAGTCTAGTGAAGAGAAGGACCAGGGGAGACATGAGAGCAGTCTCAAATGCATGATAGCAGATGCCTCACATATTTGAGGGGCTGCCACAGAGAGAAGGGGTCAATCTATTTTCCAAGGCACCTGAAGGCCAGACAAGGAATAATGGATGGAAACTGACCAAGGAGAGATTCAACCTAGAAATAAGGAGGAACTTTATGACAGTGAGAACAATCAACCAATGGAACAGAAGTTGCCTTCGGAAGTTGTGGGAGCTTCATCCCTGGAGGCTTTCAAGAAGAGATTGGAAGGCCATTTGTCAGAAACAGTGTAGGATCTCCTGCTCGGGCAGGGGGGTTGGACTAGATGACCTACAAGGTGCCTTCCAACTCTGTTAATCTGTTTCTCATTTGTGGGACACATAAGGGTACACAGACCTCAGTCTAAGCCCCCCCCCCAGCAGCTTTTGGTTCAGCAATCTGCTCGTGGTTCATGGTGATTGTTCTGTTTAAGATGTTATAATCAGCTTAAGGAATTCACCAAAACATGTCTGATGGCTTTTCTGCAGGCCTGAACTGAGCAGACTTTGCCAATCTGGAATCTTCAATTAGCTATTTCCCCATTTCCTCAATTTATTTCTCTTGTAAGGAGCGTAACCTATAGTGAAAGTATATAAATATATATTTATTTATTAGGGTGGGACTTTAACAGACCACAGTATAAAGGTAGTCCTTGAGTTACAACCACAACTGTGCCCAACATTTTTGTTTTTAAGTGAAACATTTATTAAGTGAGTTTTGCCCTATTTTACAATCTTTCTTGCCACAGTTGTTAAGTGAATCTCTGCAGTTGATAGTAACCTGGTTGTTAAGTGAATCCCGTTTCCGCATTAACTTTGCATGTCAACAGGTTGCAAAAGGAACCTATTTGCACTTTTTCTAGAGTCTCAACATTTTTTTATAGTGTGGTGACTAAAACTGGATGCAGCACTCTAGGTGTGGTCTTACTAGGGCTTTATAGAGTGGTATTAGCACCACACTTGATCTTGATTGTATCCCTCTGTTAATGCAACTTAGATTGCATTGGCTTTTTTGGCTGCTGCTGCACACTGCTGGCTCCTATTTAATCGGTTGTCCACTAAGACTCCAAGATCCCTCTCACAGTCACTGCTATTAAGCCTGGTTTCACCCAGTTTATATGTGTACGTTTGGTTTTTCTTACCTAAGTGTAGGACTTTCCTCTATATTCATTTTGTTAGATAGGGCCCAGTGTTCAAGTCTGTCAAGATCCATTTGTATATTGAGCCTATCTTCTAGGGTGTTAGTTATTCTTGCCAGTTTAGTATCATCTGCATTTTGGTTAAGTTCCCCTTCTATTCCCTCATCTAAGTCATTTAGAAAGATATTGAAGAGTATTGGGCCTAAAATGGTGCACCTTGTGGTATCCCACTGCTTACTTCTCTCCTTCTAGTACAGCTGCCTAATAATCTGTATTTTTCCTAATAAATAAAAACTATTTCACATACAAACAGTGAATGGGCTCATGACACTGCCTAAGAGTCACCTGCATCCCCCCTCCCCCTAAACTTCCTTCACTTAGGAAATATGTCACTTTTGAAATAACCTTTAGTTGCAAGCTTGTCATATTATTAGTTGACACCCAGCAGTTCAAATCCCAGAGGAGGGCAAAACTCGCCTTCTGAAATTTGCACACATACATTACTTGTAACATTAATATCCAATTTCACAGATTCATGACAAGTATAGCTTGAAGACATGATGCCACTAAATCATTCTGCTAAGGAGAAATTGAATAGCTGGCTGTAAAATGTAATTTTCCAAAAAAATACTTTGAAGGATCATTACCCAATTTTGGAAGAATCTACAATTTCAAGGATATGTGATACTAGGCCAGTGGTGGGTTGCAGGCTGTACGCCCTGGTACGGGCATACCGGAGCTTGCCCGGAGCACCGGATACCATTCTGGTACGGTGCTCCAGAGGGCCCACCCAACCACCCGCACTCCTTATCTATACCAGTTGGAACGGGATCCGTAACCCACCAATGTACTAGAATGAAAGTTAGAAACCCGAAGAATGATGTGGGTTTATTTCACACCTTTAGATTTGTTTAAATGCATGCCTTACTTTGATTACACACTGAAACATTTACTTTTTAAAAAACAATCTTCTAACAGGTTGAATAATTTTTCTATCCATTGAATAATATAAAAAATATTACAAACGTGTTATGATTTATTATGTGAGAAAATCATGAAAATGTAAAAATAATAAAGTGAAATAGTGCTTGTGGAATAAAATCCTGTCAGGTCATACAACAGAAGCAGAATTTGTGTTCTCTCTTCCAGCTGTGTTCAGCCATCAGCATTTCAGGCATTAAGAGGACCTTTGACTTAAGACAAAAATTGTAGTGAGTAAGGTTCAACTTCAGTTTTAAGACTGGACTAACCTGAATTGAAGGACCTAAATTGTGTGATCTTTTCAGCCCAAAGAGAAGATGATAAATTGACCTTCTCAAATTATGATTTCCTGAAGACTAGGACAATGTAATTTGGTTTGATCCCCAAGGTCTACTAAAGCTTAATTCTTTGAAGATGTGGAGACCACTGTTCAATCACAAGGGACTCTCTGCAATTTACAAAGCTATTAAGGTGCTGTAAGGAATTTGCTCACTGAGCCTCCACTTCAATCTCAACTTGATATGGTGGCAGGAACATCTCTAATAGCTCTTCATGTGTTTCTACTTACATTTACAGTAGGGAAGGAATCTACAAGTTTGATCATTAAGAATCTAGTCACTTTCCCTTTCTTGTGCCCCGTCAAAATGCACCATTGTGATTCCCTCATATCTTCTCTCCCTTTATGGGAGAGAGAGGAAAGCAGAATGTCATAAAGAAACAATAATCTCCATGTGCCTCTGAACATGGAGTCTTCATGTTTTCTCGAACCAATCGGTTGGGATCCTTGTGAAAAATCAAATGAAATCATGCTTTCTTTTCCTCTTTGGAACCTGCAGCTGAATTATAGAGAAGCTCTAAAGAAATAAGGGCATGGATCAGTGAGAGATGCTATAGACAAAATAAAATTAAAAACAATATTGACACAGTGCCACAGAATAGATGAGAGGACTGTAGAGAAAAAATAATAATAAGGCATATTGTTTCCCTTGTTTGATCTGTCTCTGAGCAGTAGGTATTCAAATTCAGTCTTCTGTGTGACATTTCTAGTGGAAAGAAGTCAACAAACAGAGCATGCTGCTTAGCAGAAAACAGATTGTTGCTTCTCCACAGTAAAATGGATAAAGAATGGATTAGATTATAAGAGCAAAGGGGATACTGAGCACATTGATGCAGCTACCGTCATGAAAAGACGTTCATAATTCATATTTCTGGCATCTCAGGTATAGATTTTAACTGGCAAGAAGAAAGTATGATCGTGTACCCTTTGGGTAAAATGTTTTTGAGTTAATCAATAGCCATTCTGTGAAATAGGGAATCACCTTTAAGTACAGATACTTTTCCAGTCTGCTTTGGCTTGTAAATAAAGTCTCTTTTTTATGGTGAACTGTAGGCAGGCAATTCAGTGAAACATTCCCTAAATATTTGGCAGTGGGAGCACATCTGCGCTATCAAGAGTGATGGTGAAGTTTAGGCTGGTTGGAGTTTTTTAAATCTAATTGATTTAATATTCCATGCCACACACATTGATTTTCAGAGTTCATTGACTTTGTCATGGATGGTAGCTGACTGAAGCTTTGTTGTGAATAATTTGGACATAATCTTAGTATGTGAAAGGCATATGTAATGAATTTAAAATATGTGGCCCTTCAAAGACTTTTCCATCATGTCAACTCCCATGAGTGGTGTTACTAATTTTAAAATATCCAAGTCAATTTTTTAGATTTCAGAAGGAAATCTTTACATTTTATCTAAAAGGGGCAGGACAGAAACAAAAATTAATTTGACCTCCTGGTTACAAAATATGTACATGAGGCTTTGATATTATAATTTTAATGTAATTGAAACTTTCTTACATTTAAAAAGCATAATCAATGCTCCTGTAGAAGAAATAAATCTTGGTCAAATCTGTCCTAGGCAGCCTGTAGCAAATATTATAATCCTGAGAAAAATTATCTTGTTGGTAAAATGAAGATCCAGATTGTTGTGGACAATATACTGATTCTTTAAACCACTTAGACTAAGAGTGTAGTACAAAGTGGTATATAAGTCTAATAGCTAGTGCTATTTCTTTCTCCATCAATGAACTGTTGAAATGTAGAGCATGTGATTTTGAAATACACATTTCCTGTGTTTCTTTTTTTGGAGAATTCGGCTTTATAAGTCTTCTGCCCTAGGCTTCACCAAATCACAAAACAGACTCCTCGTCCTGACAAAAAAAACCTTTTATTTGGCTAATATGAATTCCTAGCATTCACATCCATCAAAGTCTCAGCAAACAGTCTTTCAAGGGTGAATTGCAAACACAGACTTTATCAGTCCTTGGATAGTTGCCAGGCTGATAGCTTTCTGACAGAAAGCTGTACAAGGAAATACATGGTAAGGAGTCTCTCAAATAAGCAAATCTTAACACTAAGGAACTAATTGTCTACTACAAACACTACTCCCCTTTTGCTCCTATTTATTTCCTATGGGAGGGGCCATTCAGCATCCCCTTGTGCCTTTACTCCTGAGTCAACCTCTGTTCCTTAATTGTTTTCTTCTGACACCTCTGCGCATGCACCCATCAGGCTCCAGCTGTTCTTCAGCCCCACTTATCTCTGACTCTGAAGGTAGCTGATAACTGTTGGACAGCCCTGGCCCCCTCTCTGCCTCCAACGCAAAGCACTCATCAGAGCTTTTCTCAGACTCCAGGACAGGCCCATCTTCCTCCCCAATCTCCTCACTGTCTGAGTCTGCCGCCAGCTCCATTGGCCGCTAGTGGGCCACAACACTAAGAAATAAAAGTTTGATAGAAGAATCTTAGAAGAATTTGGTTTTTTGCAAATTCCGGTGGAATGTAGCCTGATCTGAAACTGAAAGTTCACTCATACATTATTGTTCAGACCTAGCATTGCTCCACATGCTGTGTGATACAAAACGTAGCACAATTTTGAAAATTTGCTATATTCAGAAAAAAAAAACATAGGTTTAATTAAAATGTGGCTTTTAGAAGAGGAAACTTGTCAAAATAGACCAACTAGGCAGCCATAAATCCAGGTCATTGCATTCCAGTATCCCCATGTTTCCACAAGCCCAAGCATGCAGGATAGTGATGGGAAATTTATAACATTTGCATATTTTCCTGCTGTGATTGATTATGATAAATAACTCTCCCTCAATGAGAGGGCATTCCAGGACTGAATGGGTTTTAAACTTCTGCAGTGTTTAGAGATGAGGCAAAAGCTAGAAACACTGAAGTTTCTTTGAAACCTGAAAAGTCCCTATTTTTTCCCGTATCCAAGTATTTCTTTCTAACAGTAGAATTTTTGATGCTGGGATAACTACCTGCAAAAGGTGTTGTTTTGAAGAACATTTATAAGGTCTATGCCCTTTCTTTGACCTTGAAAAAGAAAATTAGTGTTCAGAGTAATAGAGTTGCGGCTTAAAATGTTCAACTGAATATCTAATTATACTTAAGAATAATCACATGTTATCTCAAGGTAAAATTCATACAGGGAATGTTACACATAATGTGTTCCTTCTCAGTGCCACAGTTTCTTCCATTTATTGTAGTCAAGAAAGCTGATTTCTTGATTTCCTCTCCTCCTTTTAAACATATTTTTAATAAATAAAATTAACTTTTGTAGCTACCTTCCTTCCTTCCTTCCTTCCTTCCTTCCTTCCTTCCTTCCTTCCTTCCTTCCTATTTTTTGGCAACAACTTCCCATCTAATATTTGGAACGTAACTTTCCATAACTTAATTAAAAGCCTGCCTCACTGCTAAACCACCTTAATTTTATTGCTCTGGTTTTCAAATTTGAAACACTGTTTACCAAATAATGCAATAAAGGAGTAGAAGTTCATTACAGTAGCCAATAAATAATAATGTAAAATGTGAGATGCAGCAATAAAAAAAATCAATGTAAAATAATTCATTTATGGGGGCAAACATTTATTTTTAACTATTCAAGCACTTTTATTGTGCCAAAATCATAGAAATGATTTGGTACTGTAGGTGGGAGAGATTTTAGATTTTTTTAAAATTTCCCATGATAAATGGAAATTGGCATGTAGTTATTTCCGCAGAATCAGCATTTCCCAAACTTGGCAGTGCTATGCTTACACCATTCCTTTGTTTTTAAGCATGTTCACACAACAACAACAACAACAACAACAACAACAACAACAATAATACAAACGGACAAAATACTGACATACAAACGGACAAAATACTGGCCCATAATACACCAGTCATCACACTGGTTGAGAAAAATAAGGTCACAATCATAGACATCGCAATACCAGATGATAGCAGGGTCGAAGAGAAGGAACATGAAAAAAATCGCGAAATACCAGGACTTAAAAATCGAAATTCAATGATTATGGCACAAACCAGCAGTGGTAATTCCAGTGGTAATTGGCACACTGGGTGCTATTCCAAAAGCACTGGAATTACATTTAAAACAGTTAAAAATTGACAAAATCACCATCAGTCAAATGCAAAAAGCCGCACTGCTTGGATCTGCACGCATATTACAAAAATACGTTACGACGTCCTAGGCCCCTGGGTGGGGCCCGATTAGTAACCAATGCCATATCCGGCGAAACAACTGGCTGCTGTGATACAATTGTATAATAATAATAGATGGTGATGATGATGAATTAATAATAATGAGAAGGTGAAGATCTTGTGGTACTTTCGAATACAGGCACACAATTTAGAATTTAGAAAAAAGAATTTAGAACACAATATGCCAGATATCACAGTCACTGAAAACTGAAGCGTATAATTTATTGATATTGCTGTACAAGCAGATGCCAGAGTTGAAGAAAAAGGACTAGAAAAATCATGAAATATTGCAACCTGGCCATTGAAACTATGCGGTTATGGATGAAACATGTAACAGTGATACCCATTGTCATCAGGGCACTTGGCATCATGTCCAAGAATTTTACAAAATATATCAAGAAATTACTGCTTCTGCAATAACACCAGCAGAACTGCAAATGACTCTGCTACTCAGAACATCGTACATTTTAAGAAGATACTTGTTCAATAGCTAGGATGATGGCAGCAATCCATATCAACCATCAGTGCCAGTCAATAATATTTGTGATACATTTTAAATGTTCATTTGACTTAGTTTCATGATTAATGAATAAAAGAAAAATAATGATAGTAGTAATAGTAAATTTCTTCCTGCACAATCACTCAACTTCAAATAGTGATCACACTATTTTGTTATTTTTTCTAGTTGTTTCTCTTCCATTCGTGCATCTCCTAGTATTGCAATAAAAAGTCTGATTTATTGATATTACAATATCAGGAAACAACTAGGAATAATAAGTTGAAGTTGAGTGATTGTGGAGGAAGAAACCAATGGCTGTACCAATAGGAGCCCTTGAAGCAATACCAAAAGGGCTGCCTAGATACATGGGAATTCTGAACTTATCAGATGTGAAACACACCTTACCCGGAATTGCCTACATACTCAGATGTTACCTTAACAGCTCTTTTAAGTCCTTGGTTAGGACTTGAACTGTTAAGCTTTTGCCAGTCCAAGACTGTGAATTGAATGGAAGATTAAATCTTAAATAATAATAATAAAGTGGATTCTCCAGTAGTGGAAAAATCTATTCCATTGCCATTCTTCAAATTAAAAAAATTAGTTTAGAACAACTGATTTATATCATTGTAACAAAATGAAGCACTTCTTGTTCTTTGCTCAAACAGATCATTATCTTGGCCCGTTGTGCTCTTTGTGATAACTTTCCTATTATGTAAACTGTGTTGGCAATTAGTATAAATTGCATCCTGCACCATAAACATAATGGGACACTGGCAGAATGGCTCCTTCTGTTTTCAAATTGCATTGAGGAGGAGGAGGACAGATCACAAATTAAAATGGTGATCCTGGGCCAAATGACACTTCAATAAGTGGAGGACACCAGGGATTTTCACCCCTAACTCTACTCAGCTTCTTTTCAAACATGGTATCTTAGTTGGCAGATCTTTTCTTATTTCCTTAACCTAGATTCAAACTTCTTATTGCCCACTTGATAGCTGCAGATCCTTCTTGATACAGTAAGTGTGAGAATCTAGGACAAGAAAATTAATGGCAAAAATGAGGCATTTCTTCAAATACTCATTCCCAAAGGTTTGAAAGCTAATGCATTTGTCGAAAACCTTTTCTTTAATCTTCCTTGCTAGATAATCCATGCATGATGCTCCATCATTTTTCAAGAACAACAAAATATTATATTTTATGACTTTCTTTGTAGATGTTTCCCCATATAGCCAGCATCTAGTGACTGGCTCTCAATCAAATTTTTGCTGTTGAAATAAGAGGAAAAATGATGTCAAACTGTTCTGACAAATATCTGTTCAGAGTACTTGATATACTTTCATTTCTTGGATCTAGCTAGACGAAGAAAAATGGACTCTCTTTTTTTGAGGAAAGGGCTTTTTTTTTTTAAAAAAAATTCACTCTAAAGAAGCTTGCCTGCATGTCAAAATTAGATATCCCTGCTTTGTTTCCATGGGATAAAGGGTAGATTAAAGTCATAGTCAAGATGAAAAAAAGTCTTCGTTCAGGACAGTGACTTTCTTTAAAAGAAAAAAAAAAGAAAAATGGGGAAAGGCTGAACAGTCAACAAACAATGTCTGGCCAAAATAGAAGCTGACAGATTTTCTAAAAGAAAGAAAGAAAGAGAGAGAGGGGGGGGAGAGGGCAAGGGAGGTAGGGAAAAAAGAGAAAGAAAGAAGAGAGAGAGAGAGAAAGAAAGATCATACCACCACCACCACCACAATAAACAAACAAAACACAATCTTTTTCTTTTTCTTTGGGCAATTCCTGCACACAACGTCTTTGCAGGGCGCCAAGAAGAAAATGTCTGACTTTCTGCTCTCAAATGTTTAGCCATTATTCAAAAAGACAAGTAAACAAGGAGGGGGAAAGGATTCTTTCTTTTCATTTGTTCAAACATGTTTTCTTCTAACCGTGTGAAGTGTTTGTTTTGCCAACTCTCAGGCAGTGGCCCAATGCCGAACAAGTGGTTCTTTTGAGAATCCGGAGACAATAACATATACAATATAAACACCTTCGGGACATCCAGAGGCAATGAACACATTCATGGGTAAGGAGAATCTTAAGCTTTATTCTTTAACTTTAACAAGTAAATTAAACAGAAAAACAAAAGTGCTATCACTTCAGCTGCTGGGAGGCCCCATTCAAGCAGCATAGGTACTCCAAGGACCTTGGTGCACAGCATTCAGTGCTCAAACAGATGCAGAGTATTCATCCTAATGAGCAATTTTCAAGGCTTCTATTAAAATCTACCACCAAGATTTTATAGTCCTGCTTTTCTAGTCTCAAGATTGCAAGATCTAACCTTAGCTAGATAACTCTGGGATGGATTATACCAGGGTTACGGGATTATCGCTCTGTGAATGGATTATAACCTATATTTGTGGGTTATAGCTTTGGGAAGATTAACCCCCTTTTTCAACAAGAGTGAAAGAAACAAGCAGATTAGAATGAGCTCTAAACAATCTAGACTTTTTCGTAATAAGAAGCAGAAATCAAAACATGTCACTAAACTCTTGGTCTTCTTCAATGCTACTACAGTGTTTTACTGCCTCATGTTCACTTACAACCAAGATTGTTAAACCTGGGCTGTCTTCTAGCCCAGAGGGAGCAACGAAGTGGACCAGACACACACTACAGGGCACAGTAAAATAGAAACTATACAAAATGGCAATAGATCTTGTAAAGGAAGAAAATTTGTATATGTGTGTGCACGCACATATCCCAGAATGTTGTTCTGTTAGAGGAGTATGGAGATAATCTTGAAGGAAAAAAATGCAAGAACTGTTTGGTAGATATCAACTCAATTCTGAGACTAAAGAAAAAAACTCAAAATAATCCCACCTTGTAACTGTTTGGTATAAGAGGGGACAAAGAGTTATTCTCTCAGGTTTTAAATATTCTGTGCTTATATTTAACATATTTTAAAAGCGGCATTCCTGAAAACCTTGCTTTGTTTTCTAATTTGGCCCATCAAAGGATTCTTGAAGAAAAATCACATTGTTTGTCCCAAAACTTCATTTTGTATCATCTTGCTTCACCTTTTCCTAGGGGATGTGGATTATTTTCAGTCAATGGGATCTATTCTGCCTGTTCAATTCACCTGTATAATTCAACTCCCTTGTTTTTTATGAGTTGTACCTTCTTGTCCAATCTTCCCAAAAAACCAGCTGACATCTGCCAACATATATTTGATTTTTTCCCTTAAAAAGTGGACAACGATTTAAATATGAGCCAGCAATGTGCAGCAGCTGCCAAAAAAGCCAACACAGTTCTAGGCTGCATAAACAGAGGGATAGAATCAAGATCATGTGAAGTGTTAATACCACTTTATAATGCTTTGGTAAGGCCATACTTGGAATACTGCATTCAATTTTAGTCGCCACAATGTGAAAAAGATGTGGAGACTCTAGAAAGAGTGCAGAGAAGAGCAACAAAGATGATTAGTGGACTGGAGGCTAAAACATAAGAAGAATGGTTGCAGGAACTGGGTATATCTAATTTAATGTAAAGAAGGACTGGGGGAGACATGATAGCAGTCTTCCAATATCTCAGGGGCTTCCACAAAGAAGGGGGAGTCAACCTATTCTCCAAGGCACCTTAGGGTAGAACAAGAAGCAATGGGTGGAAACTAATCAAGCAGAGAAACAACTTAGAACTAAGGAGAAATTTCCTGACAGAACAATTAATCAGTGGAAAAACTTGCCTCCAGAAGTTGTGAATGCTCCAACACTATTTAAGAAGATGTTGGATATCCATTTGTCTGAAGTGATGTAGGGTTTCCTGCCTAAACAGGGGATTGGACTAGAAGACCTCCAAGGTCCCTTCCAACTCTGTTATTCTATTCCATTCCATTCCATTCCATTCTATTCTATTCTATTCTATTCTATTCTTTCCTCTTTTGCCAATGCTAATTAATCAAAGACTTGGCTATGAAGGCACAAAAAGCCTGCAAGTGTCTCTAAGTCTTTTCGTTTTGGGATTGAAACAATTAGCTAAAGAGATTGCCAAGTGTCAATGGTTTCCATCATTATTTCTCATGTAAGGTTCCTGCAACTGCACATATTCCCTCAGTGATAAATTGCATATCCAATAATTTCCTGTTTGGAGCAGAAATGAAAACTGTCCTGCTGATAACAAGAAAAGAAAAGGTTGATTTATTATTTCCAGGGGCACAATGCATTGCTAAAATATTATGAAACAATGCCATATAAATCAAAGTATATCTGATTAATAATTGCTTCTTATTAATCTTATTCTTCCAAAATGCCATATTTTGGGGACAACAGAGGTGAATTTCATGTGGATATCATTTAGACTACAATCCTAGATTCGAAGGATAAGTAACTGTTAGGCTACAAATGTGTTGAATTACATTTCTTAATATCCCTCAGCTTTGTCCATGTTGACTGTGGTCTCCCTGACGTTTTTGTCAGTGAAATACCTAGAACCATGATAGCGAACCTAAGACACGTGTGCCACAGGTGTCATGTAGAGCCCTCTTTGTGGGCACATGAGCCGTCACCCCAGCTCAGCTCCACTGCACATGTGTGTGAGCCTCCCACCGGCCACCTGATTTTTGGGTCTTTGCCACGCATGTGCGGAGGGTGCATTCGGCATATTCATGTGCATGCATAGATTGTGGGGGGTCATGAGTGACTGCATGAGGGGATGCAGTGTGCCCCCCCTGTGGCCTCTTTTTGCTTCCAAGAGGCTGCAGGGAGGCCCAATAGGCCCAAAATGGGGTGTGTGAGGGGGTTGCACACACATGCATGGAGTCCAGAGGGAGTGCAGGGGGGTCACACACATATGTGCAGGGGAGCAGGGCATGTGAGGAAGTTGTCATGCATACATTGCATTATGGTGTGCGAGTGTGTGCTGTCACAGATCTACATTCACTTTAGGTACACAACTACAAAAAGTTAGCCATCACTGGCCTAGAAGATATCAGTGTCCTGTTTCCACCATACATTTTTGTATTTTATCTGAGAATATGTGCACAATTCTATATAGAGTATTCTTCATACCTAAATCTCATTCGGTTTCACTAAGCTTAGTAGGACTGAATGGGATTTATATGTGAACAATGTATAGAATTGTGTTAGCCCTCCATGTAAAATTGAAAGAGATTTTGCTGGCTCTTGAATATATATTTTTGTTTGGATGAAAGAAATCTGAGAAAGAAAAGTCTTTCAAAGTAGGCCCTTTGATGATGGGCGGGGATGAACACAAACATCCAAATATGTTTACAGTCTATTTTCAGATAACGTTGAACATATAAAGATGTTTCCAGTTCTTTCAGCACTCTCAGTAACCTCTTAGTTCTCTGTATGTATAAAAGTCCCGTATGGCTACTAAAATTGCTGAATGAACCCCCACAGCAGAGCAGAGAGACTGTGTTGCTTTGGAAAGCAACTTCAAAGGATCACTTGACACAAAACTGGGCAACCCTAGTAGGAGGGCTCCTATTCCTACAGGATATGTAGGTAGAATGTTACTTTCATCCATTGATTGGCAGATGTTCATCAAAAACAAAGAGGAGATATATTTCTATATAGGGATATATTAAGAATTAGATCTTTGGGATGCAAAAATAGCTGATCTGCATAGCTACTTTCCCCAATATTCCTCCTTCCAATATTTTAGATATTTAGATGGAATATATGAATACTGCTTGATTTCCTGCTTGAGCAGATGGTTAGACTAGAAGACCTCCAAGGTCCCTTCCCACTTTGTTATTCTGTTATGCTGATGGGGAGCTCATTAGAGCAGCCATCCAAAATATCTGGAGGCACCTGGATGTTCTACTCCTGAAATAAACCAACACAATGAAAAATGACTCAGAGATTCGAGACTGCCCTTCCTTCTTTCTATTTCTTTCTGAAAGTTTTAGAGTAGGAAAGTACCATCAAGTTTTCAGCATAGCAACATATGGCAAGTCTGTAGAGGCTTCATTACGGAGCTGTCAGTGCGATGGTGCTTGCTCTGTGAAGCTTAGCATGTTTAATGGTCTTGGTGGAACAGGAAGGTATCTGCCCCATGTCCTTGGTTACGTCTGTTTTACGAAATGATCTGCTGCTTGTAGATGAGCAGAAATCTCATCTACGGAAGACAAGAAAGAAGACAGAATAACTGCACTCCTGGCATATTGGCATGTATACCTCAAAGCATCTTGAATTTAACTGAATGCACCGGGTGAATATTGCTGCGATTACGGTTACGGCTGTGCCTATGATGGATTGATTTGGCTGATTGATTTGGGTGGCCCTGTGTTTATTTACTGACAATTTGAAAACTGTTTTATCTCTTAGGGAGTTTTAGGATTAGATGCTACTGTGCCTGGTAAACAGAACACTTTGCTGTGACTTCCTCATCTGAAAAAAGGCCATGAGATGAGTTTTGATTTATCTCTTGGGATTTATTAAAGCATAGGAAGCCGGATAAATTGTTAGTGAGGGGATTCTTATATTGAAAGATGAGTTCCATTCCCACAACCTTTGATAGTTAAATAAGTACAAAAACACCAGTCTTCCCTTAAAAATGATCAGATTCTCTCCTCCATTGAAATACATTTTGAAAGCAATTTTTCTTTTATCAAGTTAAATGAGAACTGGTCAAAAAATAATAGTAACGGGAGCCCAAGTATTAGGATATAACTTGGAGCATCCAAAACTTGACAAGACTATTTAAAAAATGAACAGATGATGAAATCACTCTATTTTTCCAAGATGTAAAAACTTGTTACTCACTCAACTATGTTCAATTTTTCATCCTTCTCTGGTTAAGCCATTACAGTTCTCTTTTCAAAAAGAATAAGAATACTTTTCTTGGCTATGCACAGTTTATCCAAGCATAATTGTGCAGTGTCTTCAGCCTACACATTAGATTGAATGCTTAAGATACTACATTGGATTAATAAAACAATTTTTTTAAGGGAAGCAATTTTAGAGCATTTAAGAAACATGTAATGATTGTTTCTATAAGCTTTTTAAAAAATCACAATGTAGCATATATATTTTACACGTAGGAAAATATATTATTGATGATATCATTTGATGGCATTCTAAAACTTAGTTTCTAATGAGTTTTCTGTTTTTAAGTGTAGTTGAAATAGTTTTCTTACTAATATTTAGAGGTGCTCTTGCTCTGAACATTGTGTGTATGATTTAGAAAGCCATATCTCTGCTTGATTGTTGCCTTCCATTATTGTAAATGTTTAATTTCTCTCAATAACAGTTTAAAAAGTTTTAGTATGAGTTAATTGTGACATGGCTGGACCATAAGAAAGGCTGAGTGCCAAAGAATTGAGGCCTTTGAACTATGGTGCTGAACTGCAAGGCGATTAAACTGGTCAGTCCTAGAGGAGATCAACCCTGACTGCTCTTTAGAAGGCCAGATCCTGAAGAGGAAACTCCAATACTTTGACCACCTAATGAGAAGGAAGGACTCCCTGGAGAAGAGCCTAAGCTGGGAAAGATTGAGAATAAAAGAAGAAGGGGATGACAGAGAATGCGGTGGCTGGATGGAGTCACTGAAGCTGTCGGCATGAGCTTAAATGGACTCCGGGGGATGGTGGAGTACAGGAAGGTGATGGGTCGGACAGGACTTCACATGTAACAACAACAAATTGCGACATATTTAAAACAAGCATGTCACAAACACATAGAATGATAGTTTTGTTTCCATTATATTACGGAACCACTGAATTTGTGTCATGAATGGTGTTAAATATTAATATTTCCTTTGATAAGGTCAAGGAAGGATGATCAGCCATCCCTCTCAATAGCACTACATTCTGAGAAAATAACATCTCTCCTGTCCCACCCACTTAGTTTGGAAACAATTACACATCGTTGCTGTAGACTTGTCCTGTCATACTCTTAATTATGTTAGTGAGATGGTGGCTTCAGAATAGCAAAATGGAATCACTTGATCCAGTCTACAAATCCTGAGTGGGATAGATTTAGCTCCAGACATGTTCAGCTTCTTTGAGAATTAAATGAATTGCATGCACTCAACTAATCCATCTTCTGTAAGCTTTTTAAACTGGGGTATATATGTTTTTTCTGAATTCTGTAAATGTGGTTTCTCTAATTACTTATCTTCATAACTACTTAAATTATCAATTCTATGCAGTCACAAAGGACAGTAGGAAAGGAGCAGAAATAGGTGGAAGCAGATATGGCACCATACAGATGAATGGGAAATGAGAAATCCTTTGCTAGTGGTACCAGCTGCAAAATCCAACCAACAACTGAATGGGAATTAAAAGATTCAGAAAACATCAATTCTTCATTTATAAATTACATCATCCAAGACCGTTTAAATGATAATATCACCCAACTGAGTCACAAAAGTGAATTGGTTGAGCGAAGATGTCTGCAGGATACATCCATGGCCTTAATTTTACCAAGTTTGCTGTTAGTTGCTCCTTAGAACTGGAATCCCTGACATTTTGATCACTGGGCACCTATGAGAATTTAAGAGCACTCTAAGAAAATGACAGCTCTGAAAGGTTTGTAGATTCACCAAATTGCTGGGTTCAAAGCTGTTCTTTTCTTTTTCTGCTGGGGGCAACGTGGCTATCCTTTTTGGAGAAGAGATAGAAGACAGATGCATTCTGACTTCTGTCTCTTGAATTCTACTCTTTCACTAAAGGGAGTATTTTCTCCCAGCATGGTAGCCCCCTCTCTCTCCTTTCCTGTCTCTGTGTTTTACTGTCTGAGATTATTGAGTTTCCTGTTATTTATTATATCTGAGCAGGAATTGTTTTTCCTGTGCTGTGGTCACATTCTCCCCCCCACCCCACTACTACAGATGAGCTGGCCACCACTGTGGAGAGGTATCAAGATAGATTTTGGGCACCTTGAAGAAATGTGCGAAGGGGGGAAAAAATCACCATTTTGGGGAATACTATATCTGTGCTTCACAAATCCAAAGAACCCTAGATGCCATTCTAGAATGAGATCTTTCTATAAGGTCTCTTACCTTGGTTCCATTTTGCTGATTGCTTTGATAATTAGAGATTTTTGTGCATTTTTAAATTTGTTTTAATACATTCTTTAAATTAGTTTAAGTAAAAGTATTTAAGTTAGAGAATTTGTGCATTTTAATTCCTTTTACAATATTATTTAAGTTGGTTTTACATTTTAATAATCCTTTTACAATATTATTTAAGTTGGTTTTACATTTTAATAAATAAAGAGACAGGGGAAGAAAACCTCATTGAAGCACTCTTTTCTCACAAAGTTAATAATTCAGTTGAAATGTTCACATTTAAGGTAAAGGTAACATTTTCAGTGCTCAGTTGTATCTGACTATAGGGTGCAGTACCCATCTCTATTTCTTGGCCAAGGGACCAGCATTGTCTGAAGACCTTTTCCATGGTCATGTGGCCAGCAAAACTATTATATACCAAGATGCATGGAATGCTTTACCTTCCCACCAAAGTGGGACCTATTTATCTACTCCCATTCATGCTTTTGAACTGCTACCATATTTCTCCAAAAATAAGACCCTGGCACCATGTCTTATTTTCAGGGGGATGCCATCCGCTGACTAACCTCTATTGCACACATTGCCTCCTTTTTGCTGTCAGAGGCCTTCAGGAACTTCAGCCAGCAAGGAAAACAAGGCTTTCCTGAAGGCCTCTCTAGCCGATAACAGAGTTCTGGATCAATCAAACTCCTGCCCACCTAGCAGTTCAAAAGCATGCAAATGGGAGAAGATAAATAGGTACCACTTCAGTGGGAAGGTAGTAGTGTTCTGTGCAACTTGGTTTATAATCACGCTGGCCACCTGACTATGGAAATTGTCTTTGAATGATGCTGGTTCCCTCAGCTAAGAAATGGAGATGAGCCCTATCCCCTAGAGTCAGATATAAGTGGACAGGGAAAAGGTTTACCTTTACCTTTATCTATAAATATCAGTCCAATAATAATTGCTCTCTAAGCTCAAACTCATGTTAGTATTCTTCTCCAACTTTGTGACTTTTAGACCACATCTTGCAACATTCCCAATAATTTAATAATGTTTAGAAAGCTTTAGTTGGCGAAGAGTCATCTATGATAATATAATGCATCATTTTGCAGAAGTGGTGAATAAAAGGAATATCAGAGCCACGGTGAATGAAGGAATATTATTATTTCTGTATTTTTAAACCCAATTTTTAAAATGTTTTAAGAAAAAAGAAAATAATATAGAAGGAGCTGGTCTTTGAAGATTTTTTTTAAAAAAAATATTGTTTTTTTTAAATTTTTTAAAAAATGCTTTACTAAAATTGGAAGAATTTCACAACCATGGCTATTTCCATAATTATAGTGGTTTCAGCTCAGGTTGGGGCAGATAATGCTTAGTTTTAAAAAATGAATTCGATATATAATGAACCATGCAAAACTAATCTTAACAGACATTCACTCTCACCAATGAGATTGTGTTCCTGTTTGTCCTCTTTATTTCCTCTTGTGTGTTTTCTTTTTAAAGGAAAAAAAAACAACTTTTTAACTAAAAACTTTTCTGCTTTAAATTAATACTCCCTACGAGTTTCCCCCCTCCCCATCTTGTTCTCTTTCTTTGATTGAATCTAATCTTGAAATGTTAGCCCTCCAACAACAACCACATTAATTAAGAAATTGAAGAGATGTTTCACTTGAGTGGAAGTTTTGCCTGAGGAAATCCAGAATGTATAAAATGTACATTGTTTTAATGAATGCCAACATTTATTGGCATTAGCTTTGCTTCAAAAAATAGTAAGCTGTTGTTGCCTGTAAGGTGGAAAAATAAAGTTAGCATCAGTATCATGATTTCAGATATGCCCATATTCTCACAGTGGTGTTTAGCATGCATTTTCAGATTAGGTCACATCATGGCACAATCCTTTGCCCATATGCAATTCCCCAGCATGCAGATTTTTCCATCTCCGGAAAAAAGTCTTAGAACACTGCCTAGCACCGAATGCCAAAACTGGAACACTGGAACCCAGAAGAGAGTAGTTGGCCAGTGTGCATAACGCAGCAGCCAGCTGCTCTTCTCGGTTCTGTCATGCACCTACATTCCAGACAGCTCCTCTGTGCTGGGTTCCGGCACATGCATACATGTTTGAAGACCAGCTGGCCGGCATGTGCATGAAGAGAGCAACTGGTCACTGTGCATGCACACCAAACCAGCTGACTGGTGTGCATGCACATAATAGAGACTGGAAGAGCAGCTGGCGATGATGCACTTGCCCACAGAGAAGGCTCTGCATGCCACCTCTAGCATGCATGCAATAGGTTCACCATCATGGTCTTAGAATAATGATGGGAAATGTAGTTTCTCTAAAAAGATGTATATAACTAACTCTCAGTCATTGAGAGCAGCCAGTATGGCTGGACCTGTTCCAATATAAAGATTTTTTTTAAAAAAAAATTATGAGTAAAGTAGGTTCCTTCATGGTGTCATATATACATTTACCAAACATAGTTATAGATGCTTAGATGTAGTTGGTCTTGCCCTATCCTTTACCTCCCTCAGCCACTCAAGAATATCCATTGGAAAACCTTGAGAAAAATATTTTGCAAGTGTAGTTGTAAGCATCGAGAACAATTGTAATCACTGAGAAATATTGTTCCTTAAGAATCAGACTTCTGCAAATGAGTCTTTCCCTTGAACAGTTTTTCTGTGGATATTCCTCTGTGGATGAGACATTGCTTCTCCAATGGAGGGATTGTAACCTAGAATAAGAAATTGTTTGATGAAAAACAAGGGAATTAATTCAATCTGACTTCTTTTAACCCAACCTTTACAAAGGCAGAATTCTCCAGATATTTTAAACTAGTACTTCCAACAATATATTAGAATTAATAAAGAATGTGAAATGGTGGAATCTATAATCAAAGTATTATGAGTTTACAATGGCAGCACTCTGCATACCATGTTGGCATTTAATTTATTTACTACTAGCCGATAACCCGGCATTGCTTGGGTATTTATTTATAGGGGAAAAGTGTCCGGACCAAATGTAATTTCTAATGTTGGATTTCCCCTCTTACCAGAGGGAGTCCCCTTGTGGAGTACTGTGAAGCCATTACCATGGCAACTCCACTGCTCTGTACAGTAGAAGCCATTTTAAGGCACAACAGCTGTATCTTAACAGAACACACACTCCCAAGGGGTTTTAGGGGTGTCTTACCCCCACAATATTTGTTTCCAGAGAGTAAGTCATCTGTGTAAAATATTTTAGAACATTACAAAACTAAACACACTACAAACTAAATAATATAAAAAGATAAACACTCAACCCTAACTAATAAATAAAAAAGAAAAATAAAGAAAAATAAAACACCAGATGTCAGATGATTGGCTGGAGCTTAGATCAAGATCAAGCTCTCATAGAACAGTGGCTAAACCAGCATTGTTTAACCTTAACGGCTCCCAGACAGGTGGACTCCACCTCCCAGAACTCCTCAGCTGGCTGGAGAATTCTGGGAGTTGGAGTCCTCCATCTGAAAACTGCCAAGGCAAAGCAATGCTGAGCATTAGGAGCAATGAAGCATTCATTCATACTGAGTCTCTTTCTTTGTTGGCTGTCTTAGCCAAATGGTTTTCTGTGCATGTGTATGCCAACAGCTGAGAAAAATCTGGAAGCAGCTCTTTTTTTCCAGAGAACTTGACTGCCTCTTCAAAGGATCTTCTTTACTCAAACCCAGCACTCCTTGCAGTGCTATTCTTCAAATCTGCACAGGGAAAGAATTAAACTTCCAGGGAAAGAATTCTCTTTTCTTTGAAGTATCCTATCTGCAACTTTTCACTTATGGCTTCTCTAATTCTCAATCAACAATCAGCTTTTCCCCTGCCTCCCCCTAAATATCCTTTCTAATTCTTATGTCTTTTGCTCCTGCTAACTACTTTTCTCAGTTGGTTATCTCCATCTGTCATTCAATTTAACTTTGCATACTATTTCATCCCAGTCTGTAGCTGTCAATCATTCCTGCAGTCAGTCTTTTGTTACTTCTATAAAGCATTATGGAGTTAATTTTTTCTTCCTCTGAAAGGGGAAATGCAAGCTCTATTATAAAAAGTGAATTCTACATTTTTTGTTCCAACAGATCATTTCTCTTGCACGCACTCTCTCTCTCTCTCTTTCTCCCCTTTCCTTTCACAATTTATAACTTAAAGCAAAATTATCACTTTTTATCTTTGTTTTTTTCTTTGAATATGACATTTCTTAACATTTATTTTCTCTATGGCTGCCTGTATTTTCATATAGTGCTAATTATAGTTTTAGATTAACTTTGCAACTTAGCTTAATTGCTTCTTCACAACATTGGAAGCCTTGAAGTT
The DNA here is from genome assembly GCF_009769535.1 of Thamnophis elegans. Lineage (NCBI taxonomy): Eukaryota > Metazoa > Chordata > Lepidosauria > Squamata > Natricidae > Thamnophis > Thamnophis elegans. The sequence continues at coordinate 41,892,222 of NC_045552.1, forward strand.
TGCAAGATCTCTGCATATATTTCCTGTCCTTCTTTCCTCCGTTTAAAATGAAACAGTTAAATAAAAAAAGTCTTGGGTCTAAATTAAGTTGCTCAACAGCCTCAGTTGCTTTTAACAATATTTATTACCCATTAGTAAACAACAATGAGGTTTTAGGCTGCTCTTGTTTGCCATAGCAATTAAAACATATCTGTGTACCTCTTCCTCAGAGAAACCAACAACTTATTTTGCTGTAGGAAACCCCATTGCATGGAAATATAATGGTTGTCATTTGCATGTCTCACGGTGCTGTTTTCAAATTATGTCCCAAGACTTCTTCCTCAGTAAAGAATTGGGTTTTTGTTTTTGTGTTTTGCTTTACTTTTTTCAGGTTGCTTTAGAAATCTTTTGGTGATGTTCTTGAGCCTGTTACATTATACTGGATTGGAAGAATGTTCTGGGTTTTGTTACCTTCTGCTTCTGTGAAGCTTTTGCACATCTTGTTCAGTGGTGGGATTCAAGTTTTTTTTTACTGTCAGTTCTGTGGGCATGGCTTGGTGGGCATGGCTTGACTTGGTGAGCATGGCAGAGGAAGGATACTGCAAAATCCCCATTCCCTCCTGATCAGCTGGGACTCAGGAGGCAGAGAACAGATGGGGGTGGGGCCAGTCAGAGGTATTATTTACCAATTCTCCAAACTACTAAAAATTTCTAGGGACACGGTGCCTCAGTGGCTAAGACACTGAGTTTGTTGATCAGAAATGTCGGCAGTTCGGCGCTTTGAATCCCTCGTGCCGCATAACGGAGTGAGCTTCCGTTACTTCTCCCAGCTTCTACCAACCTAGCAGTTCAAAAGCAAGTAAAAGTGCAAGTAGAAAAATAGGAACCACCTTTGGTGGGAAGGTAACAGTGTTCCATGTATCTTTGATATTTAGTCATGCCGGCCACATGACCACGGAGATGTCTTTGGACAGTGCTGGCTCTTTGGCTTTGAAATGGAGATGAGCACCGCCCCCTAGAGTCGGGAACAACTAGCAGATATGTGCGAGGGGAACCTTTACCTTTATCAAACAATTTAGAGATAAATTAATATCATTGTTTAAATGAAATTACAAAACCCCCAAATTATAAATAATAAAATATAATATGAACAAAAACAAAATTAATATATAAACCAATATAGCAATAATTTTAATTGTGAGAAAAATTAATTCAAATGCAAATTGAACCTTGATTGCATGTATTTTGAATGAAGTTATTTCTTCCATGGGCCATGTTTGGGAGGGAGTCTTTCTGGGATTCTTAGCATCTGCCTCTAGTTTGTTCATGCAAAACTATTATCAAAGCTTTTATGTAAAATTTCTAGAATCCACCAGGATTCTTGCCCTGATCCAGTCAACTCAGGGAAACCTAAAAGCTTTTTCACAAACTGTACAGATTACAATCCAGAATGGACAAAGATCTTTTCAGAGATTTTCAAATACAGCATGGCCCAATAGACACATTTTTAAAAGATCTGCTGTTACTAATCATTTACGACAGCATGTGAAATTCCATCAAGGGCATGGGGGGAAAATGTCCACTTTTACCTATGCTGGACTGAACAATTCTTTGATGTGAATCACAAAATATATAAAGGAAACTCTAGGCATATAGGATGTTGCTTGATTTATGGTTTTCATAAAATTGGATGAGCAAAAACATTGGGATATGGAATTTTTGTTCTATCCCTAATCACAAAAAAATGCAGTCAAACTCTGTTGCTAGGCAACGTAGCTGTTAAGTGAGTTTTGAGTTACAAAGTGTGATCATATGACCCCCAGGATGCTGCAACTGTCATAAATACATGCCAGTTGCCAAGTGCCTGAATTCTGATCATGCAACCATGGAGATGCTGCAAAGGTTACCTTCCTACCAAAGGTGTTTCCTATTTTTCTACTTGCATTTTTTTCATGTGCTTTTGAACTGCAAGGTTGGTAGAAACTGGGACAAGTAACGGGAGCTCACTCCATTACTTGGCGCTGGGGATTCGAACCGCTGAACTGCCGACCTTTCTGATCAATAAGCTCAGCGTCTTAGCCACTGAGCCACTGCATCCCTTCTTTTGAATGCCTACAGAACAACTTTTAAGGTACATTTTTGTCTACATTAGTGAAAATCTAAGGTTAAGATATACGGGCAGCCCAATATGAGCAAAAATGGATTACTTGAATTGCCAGAGTTTGTAGGATATGATGTAGCTTCTCTAAGATTAGTAACAAACACAGGCTTTCAGCTCCTGACCACATTTTCAACTACTCCATTAGTAGTGTCCTCCTCCTCCTCCTCCTGTAGCTAGTAAATCAAAGGTAGTTGTCAAAAAAGCACAAAATGAAACTTCCTTCAGAACTTTTATTGAGCTGTTCATGAAGAGGAGACAAAGAAATAGTAGATGCTCCCAAAGACATTCTTTTGACATGAAATAGAAGCAGCCGCAGCCAGTGATATGATACATTTCTTCTTCGCAGCAATGTGGATGGTTTCACTACTTGGAATCTTCATGGCATGGTATGATATTATCTCCTCTAATAGAAGGTAGAATATAGAATAAAAGGGATGGAAAGAACCTTAGAGGATCTTCTAGTCCAGGGGTGTCAAACTCATGTCATCATGGCAGTGTCACATGATGTATCAGGACTTTCCCCCCTTTGCTAAAGCAGGGGTGGGCGTGGCCAACATGTGATGCATCCTGCCTAGTGGGAGTTTGACAGTCCTGTTCTAGTCTAACCCCCTGTTCAAGCATGAGACCTAGATTTATAGATACACCTCTCTCTCTCTCTCCCTGATACACTTCCTGATATGTAATACAGCCCAGGTTCGATTCCCAATAAGGGTATGGCTAGCTGATGAGAGCTAAATAGCTTGAAATAGATCTATAATAGTCTCCCTTTATTTATTTATCAGCACAAATGCAACACACACACACACACACACACACATATACACACTGTATATATGTGTGTGTATGTGTACACACACACAAACACACACGCACATCTATCTTTGTGTCTCAGTCTTTATATTTGTATCATCTCTATCGATCTTTAATCTATGTTTACATTCTAATCAAATTTAATCTCTATTTTGTACTACATTTCCCACAATTTCAAATTTATAGAGACTTTATTGGAATTGTCATCTAATACACTGCAAGAGAATAAAATGAAATGAAAGTATGCATATATGGCAGGGTTTAATTTTTTTTAAAAAAATAAGTGTCTCATAGGAAATAAATTCTGTTTTCAAAATCATATTTCATATTATTTTTCCCATTCTGTATAGTTTTCATTCCCAACTTTAAAAAATAATACAAATGTGTGGAGGCATAAGTCTAATATAAATTAAAGGGTGTCGCTTTCTTTTGGGGCATAATTTAGAAAATGTATCACACTTGACAGAATTTTTGTCCTTAAAATTGGCCTCATCTGTGCCCTTGCCTTCATTAGTTGGTGAAGAAATAAAATACAGAATACACAGCCAAATAAGTCTATTTCGTTCTTATTGGAATCACATTTTAAATGCTCTTTACATATTAAGATATGCATATTAGTTGGCTTTCATGGTTTAATTATATTTTAGAAAAACTCACCTGGGAGCTATATGTCCAATGAAAATATTTTCTACTAACATCTTATTAAAGTAATAATCTGCAGCATAGGCTTACTGGGCACATGCATGTTGCCAAAAAAAAAGTTATTGGAATTTTTTTTTAAGCAAGTGTCTGGACAGACATTAAAAGAAAACATCTGGATAAATTTGTCAGATTAAGTTCATCAATATTCATTAAGTCATCTGTATTTATGTTGCATCCCTCACTGTGATTAACTTTGATCACTAAACTATTATTAATTATGAGAACAAGAAAAATATAATTCAAGCTGGGTTTGAAAGCAAGCAAATGGAGTAGCACTTGATTTAAATAAGACATAAATATAGACATAAATTATCATTGGGCATTTCTGCATCTTCTTTTCCTAGCAGTTTTCATTTGAGTCAATGAAAGAAATTTGGTTTAGAAACTCTTCCAAAGGAGAACTGAAATTCATACAATTGTTGCTGGTGGAGTAGAGTTCTTGAACTCACTTTAGTGATGAAGTGGCAAGGGAGTGTGTATGAAGGTTCGTAAGAAAAGTTTGGACAGCTATTTTCCCAGAATGATATGGAGTCTCCTGAACAAATGGGAGTTGGACTGTTTTTATGATTATTATGATGTTATTATGTTTATTACATAACACATAATTACTTATTATTATGTGGTTAATCTTTGATGAGATCCACAGCCTTTGGGCTGGTTGGTAGCGCAATAGCTCGAGTCCTAACCAAGGACCAAGGAACTGTTTAAGGTAACGTCGGAGGATATAAGCTGTTCCAAGTAGGGTGGTTTTTTGTAGAATCAGAATGTTCAAGTCTGATAAATTTAAAATTTCCAAATAGCAAGGTAGTCCTTTAGGTATTGCTGCAAGGGCTCCAATTACAATCAGAGCAATACACAATGTCTTTTTCCACAGTCATTCAACTTCAATTTGCAAGTCCCGGTACTTTGTGATTTTTTCTTGCTGTTCAATTCGTGCATCTCCAGGTATTGCAATATCAATGAACCATACTTTATGGTATGTTATGTCAGGTGTGTTGTGGGTCAAGTGCCTGTCAGTCTGAATTCTGAAGTCCCACAAGATCTTGACTTTCTCATTCTCTAAAACCTTCTGAACCTAATGTTCCCAGTGATTTTTGCTGTACTCAAATCCAAACTTTTGGCACAATTTCTAGTGAATGATCTTAGCAACACGGTCTTGGCGTTGTAGGTAGTCAGTTTGTGAAATTTTGCTGCACCCACTGATCAAGTGGTCGACTGTCTTGTCTTTCTCATTATAGAGGTGACATTTGCTGTTGGTGGTAACATGTTGAATTTTTGCCTTCATGCAGTTTGTGGCTAAGGCTTGTTCTTGAGCTGCCAAAATAAAGCCTTCTGTTTCTTTTTTCAGTGCTCCTGATCTTAACCAGTTCCAAGTTACCTTTTGGTCAGCTTTGCCTTCAATATTTTTCAAGTATTGGCTATGCATAGCTTTGTTTTTCTGATTTTCAGCTCGCTTCTCAATTACTTCTCTGTTATATTCAACTTTTGGCTTAGTTGTCTTTAAAAGGCCTCCTTTATTTATTTCTTTAATCATTGGTTCTTCACTTTTCTGAATGTAACCATTCAAGCTGTGCTTTTCTTCTTCCACAGTCTGTTTTACTTGGAAAATTTACTCAGTCAACATCACTTTTAGGGTGCAAAGCATGATTCATTGTCATAAGCTTTCTTGTTTTTCTGTCTAAATTGTCCAACTCCATCTGGGTCCAGTCAATTATTCCTGCAGAGTATCGAATCACAGGTATAGCCCAGGTATTTATGGCTTTTATGAAGTTTCCTCCACTCAATTTGGACTTTAATATCTTGTGAATTCATCGAATATACTTGGCTGAGGTTAATTCTTTGACTTTATTATGCATTGTCAGAGACCTCTAAAATCCCCAAGTACTTGTAGCCTCTGGTTTTACTGCCTTTATAATTTCTTCATTCTCAAGTTCTATGATGATGATGATGATGATGATGATGATGATGATGATGATGATGATGATGATGATGTTGTTGTTGTTGTTGTTGTTGTTGTTGTTGTTGTTGTTGTTAATGTTTGGTGAGATTCACAGCATTTGGGGGTGGTTGGTAGCTGAACTGCTCGAGTCCTAACCAAGGACCTAGCAACTGTTGTTGTTGTTGTTGTTATTATTATTATTATTATTATTATTATTATTATTATTATTGTTCTTGTTATACAATTGTATCACAGCGGCCAGTTGTTTCACCGGATTTGGCATTGGTTACTAGTCGGGCCCCACCCAGGGGCCTAGGACGTCGTAACATATTTTCTTAATATGCGTGCAGATCCAAGCAGTGCGGCTTTTTGCATTTGACTGATGGTGATTTTGTCAATTTTTAACTGTTTTAAATGTAATTCCAGTGCTTTTGGAATAGCACCCAGTGTGCCAATTACCACTGGAATTACCACTGCTGGTTTGTGCCATAGTCGTTGAATTTTGATTTTTAAGTCCTGGTATCTTGTGATTTTTTCATGTTCCTTCCCGGCGACCCTGCTATCACCTGGTATTGCGATGTCTATGATTGTGACCTTATTTTTCTCAACCAGTGTGATGTCTGGTGTATTATGCGCCAGTATTTTGTCGGTTTGTATACGGAAATCCCACAAGATCTTCACCATCTGATTTTCGGTGACTTTTTCAGGCTGATGTTCCCACCAGTTTGTTGCTGTTTTAATATTATAATTTTTGCACAAATTCCAGTGGATCATTTGTGCTACTGAATTGTGCCGCAATTTATAATCAGTCTGCGCGATTTTTTTTACAGCAGCTGAGTATGTGATCAACAGTTTCATCAGCTTCTTTGCAAAGTCTGCATTTGGCATCATCAGAGGATTTTTCGATTTTGGCCTTAATGGCATTTGTGCGGATAGCTTGTTCTTGCGCAGCCAGGATTAGTGACTCTGTTTCTTTTTTTAATGAACCTGTTGTTAACCATAACCAAGTTTGTTCACTGTCCACTTTATCTTTTATTTTTTCCAGAAATTGGCCATGCAGTGCTTTGTTCTGCCAACTCTCCATTCTTGATTTTATCACATCTTTTCTGTATTCTTGTTTCGTCTGTTGGGCCTTCAGTAGATTTTTGTTCTTTACTTCGATTAATAGATGTTCTTGACTTTCTTTTAAATAATCAGCCAGTGCATGTTTTCTTCTTCAACTGTTTGCTTCACTTGTAATAATCCTCTGCCACCTGATTTTCGGGGCAGGTACAGTCTATCAGTATCACCACGTGGATGTAAACTGTAGTGCATTGTCATTAGTTTCCTGGTTTTTCGGTCCAAAAGGTCCAAATCAGCTTGTGTCCAGTTAACTATACCAGCTGTGTATCTTATAACTGGTATTGCCCAGGTATTTATGGCCTTGATTGTATTTCCACCATTCAATTTAGATTTCAAAATTTTCCTAACTCTGTTGGTGTACTCTCGCCTGACAATAGTTTTTACTTCTCCATGCTTGATGTTATCCAACTGCAGAATGCCTAAGTATTTGTAGGCTTCATTTTCTTTGCATTTAATTAATTGGCCATTGGGCATTTCAATTCCCTCACATGCAGTGATTTTGCCCCTTTTTATGGATACAGTGGCGCATTTTTCCATGCCAAACTGCATTGAAATATCGGTGCTGAATACTCGGACTGTGTTTGTCAATGATTGGATTTCTATTTCTGACTTTCCATAGAGTTTCAAATCATCCATATATAGTAAATGTGAAATTTTTTCAGCTTCTTTGGCTGTTTGGTAGCCTAATTTCATTTTTTTTAAGATTACTGATAGTGGGATCATTGCGATGATGAAGAGAAGAGGTGAAAGTGAATCACCCTGGAAAATTCCTCGCTTGATATTAACTATTCCGTAGATCTCATTCCCTACTGCCAACTCAGTTCTCCATTGTTTCATCGCCTTTTCAGTAAAGGATGTAATATTTTTGCTAATACCAGTTGTTTCTAAGCATTTTATGATCCAACTATGTGGCAGTGAGTCAAATGCCTTTTTGTAATCAATCCAGACCATATTCAAGTTCGTTTTTCTGTTCTTACAATTTTCTAATATCATTTTATCAATTAGAAGCTGATCTTTGGTGCCCCTGCTCCTTCTTTTGTTGCCTTTTTGCTCTACTGGCAAGATGTTGTTTGTTTCCAAATAATCCATCATGTTATCTGCAATAATGCCTGTGAGTAATTTGAAGGTTGTTGGCAAGCATGTTATTGGTCTGTAGTTTTCAGGTGTTGTTCCTTTAGCTGCATCTTTCTGAATCAAGTATGTTTTTCCAGTTGTCAACCATTCATCAATTTGGCCCTTTTGTAAAATTTCATTCAGTTGCCTGGCCAATATTGCATGTAAACTGGTCAGATATTTGAGCCAGAAACCATGTAATTGGTCCTTTCCAGGTGATGTCCAATTCTTTACCTTTTTAACTCGATTTTTGACCATCTCAGTTGTTATTTCTAATACTTGCATTTGCTTGTTGCCAATGCTTTTCTCAAAGTCATGTATCCACTTTGCTTCCTTGTTGTAGTCCTTTGCATTTTCCCACAATTCTTTCCAGAATTCAACTGTGGCCTGTTTTTCTGGTTTTTCACTTTTGGTGTCACCATTCACATTAAGACTTTGATAAAAACGCCGTTGGTCTGATCGAAATTGCTGATTTTGTTTATATTGGATGATTCGTGCCTCATATCTTTCAATTTTTCTAGCTGTTGCTGTTATCTGCTGTTTTACAATCTCTACAGCTTCATTGATGTTTCTTGTATCCAATCTATATCGTCTGATTAGCCGATCTATGATTTTGTTGTTTTTAAGCCGTTGCTCATGCATGTTCTTTAAGTTACTAGCATCTGCCCTTAATTTTTTGATTTTTTGTTCTAAACGGATTTTCCACTTTGGCTTTGATGCTTTTTCTGTTGTGTGACTAGGTACTTTAATTTTAATGCCTAGTTCATTAGTGACTATTACAGCTGCGCTGTACATTAACTGGTTTGTTTCCAAGATGGATCCTGGTTCAATTGTTGAAAACACTGCATTAACCATTTTCATGATAGGGGCCAAAATTTTCTTAGGCACAGTTTTTAGTGATGGTAAACGTTGCCTTTCCTCATTAAGCAGAAAATGCTCCATGATCTTATCCTTCAATTCTTTTTGTTTTTGAGTTAGTTCATCAGTTGGTTCAGTGATAACTGGTTCTAGTGGTGGTGATGTTATTTCCTCCCCGAGAGCTTCTTCTGGGAGTTCTACTATAATGTCTTTAGTTGTGTCTTGAATATCAGTTATTTCCGCTTGTGATATTGTTTTTTGGGTTTTGCAATTTGCCTGAATTTCCTCATGTTCAACTTCACTAAACACTTTATTCCGTATAATAAATCGCCTTTGATCTGCTAGTCGTTGTTCACTAACATTTGAATCTGGATATTGTTGTTTCCATAATTCATACATTCGCTTTAAATAGCCTCTTTTTTCTGGCTCTGAGTTGTAGTAACAGGCCATTATGGCATGGTTTTCATCTGCACTATATTTTTGTCGTTTTGTTGGCTGGTCCACTTGTAGCCCACTTGTCGACGGATGTCCAGGGACCCCAACATCCGCCGCGGCCCTTGTTAACCCGCGCGATGACCGATGCGGTATGGAATTCTTATTTGTTTTTTTCACCATATTGTATGGGTTGGCGGGGGGTTTTTTACGGGACCAGATGCCAACCTGACCCCAACCCTCCTCCTTTCCCATCCGGGCTTGGGACCGGCAACGGCGGAGTTATTATTATTATTATTGTTATTATTATTATTATACAATTGTATCACAGCGGCCAGTTGTTTCGCCGGATTTGGCATTGGTTACTAGTCGGGCCCCACCCAGGGGCCTAGGACGTCGTAACGTATTTTCGTAATATGCGTGCAGATCCAAGCAGTGCGGCTTTTTGCATTTGACTGATGGTGATTTTGTCAATTTTTAACTGTTTTAAATGTAATTCCAGTGCTTTTGGAATAGCACCCAGTGTGCCAATTACCACTGGAATTACCACTGCTGGTTTGTGCCATAGTCGTTGAATTTCGATTTTTAAGTCCTGGTATCTTGCGATTTTTTCATGTTCTTTCTTGGCGACCCTGCTATCACCTGGTATTGCGATGCCAATATTATTATTATTATTATTATTATTATTATTATTATTATTATTATTATTATTATAGATTTAATTTTTGATTCACAGTCCTGGACTGGCAAAAATTTAACAGTTCAAGTCCTAACCAAGAATCTAAGATAACATTTGAATATATAGGCAATTCCAAGTAAGGTGAGTTTTTACAAAGTCAGATGATAATGATGAACATGATCTCTTTTATTCATCAAATATGAAATTCTGTGAACTGAATATTTGAAAATGTATTACAAATATCACTGGCTGGTGCTAATGGTTGATACGGGTTGCTGCCAGATGTACGATGTTCTGAGTGTTGTTGTTGTTGTTATTGTTGTTGTTATTGTTGTTGTTGTTGTTTTCCATGTATTCTGAGAGCTTATGCACCGGAGACAACTTCCTTGCATATCTAATACTAGGCCAATGAAGTTATTCTATTCTATTCTATTCTATTCTATTCTATTCTATTCTATTCCATTCCACTCCACTCCACTCCACTCCACTCCACTCCACCCCACCCCACCCCACCCCACCCCACTCCATTCCAAAAGGAGTGTGTATGGAGGTCCTTCTCAGGTACAGGGAACTGAGAACAACACAGTGAATTGCCTAAAGCAATTTATTTATTGCTGTTTTCCTATAGACAGGAATCCAACTAAAGTACTATGGTATGCATATTTATTAGATAAATACAGTGGAGATTTAGGAAGGATCTCTTCTGGATCTCTTTCTATACACCAATGACTTAAAACTAGTTGGCCTGTTGTTGTTCTTGCCACTCACTCACAATCCCACTTTCACAAGGAACGTGCCCTGTTTTCGCAAGAAGTGTATATAGACATCCTTTCACTATACAATTCATTCTCCACTGACTCCCTAGGCTCCTGTTAAAATCTAGGTGAAGACGGCCACAAGGAAGAATAGTTTCCATAGAATACTTTCAGTTGCAGCGTTGTTATACTGCTAAGGGGAATTTTGCTTTTGGGAAAATGTTGAATTTCTTCATTTCCTGAAGGAAAAAAAAAACTTGGGAAAACAATCAATTTATCTGCAAACAAGTTGAGTACAAGTTTTGACATGTCATTTGTGTTCTGCTCTAATCTAATAAATATGTAGACCACAGTAGGAGGGATAGAGCAAAATAAATGCAATCAATGGATTTTTGGATGTAGGTGATCTCAATCTCACTTTTTAATATTTTTAGATAAAGAAGAAGCCAATTTTTGAAGGGTTATTTATTTTCTCTTTCTGTCTGTCTATCTATCTATCTCTATCATCCATCCATCTTCTATCATTTATCATCTATCATCTGTTAGTTTATCTATCATCTGTCTGTCTGTCTGTCTGTCTGTCTGTCTGTCTGTCTGTCTGTCTATCTATCTAGCTAGCTAGCTAGCTAGCTAGCTAGTTAGCTAGCTAGCTATCAAGCTATCATCCATCTATCTCTGCCGATCTAGCTATCCATCTATCTATTCAATGGCTCTTAACACATTCACCATCCAAGGCTTGAGAAAATAGCTAGGTTTTGAGGGTCTTATGAGGGGCTAACAGGGCTGAGTCATTCTAATCTTTGAAAGGAGGTTGTTCCTTAGAACAGAGACCACTGCATAAAAAGCTCATCTTCTATTCCCCACCACCTGACATTCTTTTGGCTATCAGGATTTTGTTGTTGTTGGTCTGCATTGCTTTGGAAGAAATCTGTTTCTAGCTGGATGACAATTGTTGAGTGGATTTGTAGAAAGTGGTGGTCAGGGCCAGAGACCAGAGAAAAAAGAATAGAATAACAAAGTTGGAAGGGACCTTGGAGATCTTCTAGTCCAACCCCCTGCTCAGGCAGGAAACCCTGCACCACTTCAGACAAATGGTTATCCAACATCTTCTTAAAAATGCTCCAGTGTTGGAGAATTCACAACTTCTAGAGGCAAATTGTTCCACTGATTAATTGTTCCAACTGTCAGGAAACTTCCCTTCAGTTCTAAGTTGCTTCTTTCCTTGATTCTTTCCTATCCTCAGGTGCTTTGTGGCAGCCCCTGAGATATTGGAAGACTGATATCATGTCACCTCTAGTCCTTCTTTTCATTAAACTAGACATACCCAGTTCCTGCAACCTTTCTTCCTACGTTTTAGCCTCCAGTCCCCTAATCATCTTTGTTGCTTAGAGAGCTTAGCACATTTGTTCTCTTGCATTTGCTGTCCTACTGTCTACTTTTCACTTCTCATATTTCAGCTAGTCATTAAAAGGCCAGGTAGATTCTTCTTGAGCTAGTTTATACTGATCACTTTCTCAAAATATCAGGCACCACTTTCTGGGAAAGAAATCATGTGTCATGATCATGTGCAGAGGAACACAACAAGCTACAGGGAGCAGTGCTCTCAGAATATGGAAATTTGCCATTTCCCAAAGGTTTAAGATTCTCCACACTTAGCATTTGTCTGCAAGTCTGAATTCCTCCTCCTAATATGTGCCATTTTTACAGGCTGTTTTCCTTAATATAAACTATTGTGAGTTATTACTTAATGTAACCTTTTCATCTGTACTTCTCTTCAGCGTATAAATAATTGCAATGAGTGGAGAAATACATCACAAAATTAATGTGGATCCTGCCCAGGGCAATACCTTTTCACTGAAATTGCTTCGTCTTACAAGCTGTTCCGTCATATAGGTTTTTCCCCGTGTAGAAAAAGCAGCATATCATTGGAGAAGGGGGAGAGCCATCTCTTTCAAATATATTTTTTGTTGCATAGAATGAGAGAATCAGTGGAAGAGTTCTGTAAGATTCTTCTAGCTCTCTGTTGTGTGAGAGAGGGGGGAGGGAGAGGGAGGGAGGGAGGGAGAGAGAGGGAGGGAGAGAGAGGGGGGATGAGGAGAGGTGGGGAGAAGAGGGAGAAAGCCTCCTGTGGCATCAATCCATAGGGAGAGGGCATGGACTGTTCGGCACTGAAGTAGAAGCCACAGAAATTTTTACCAGTTCGGTGGGCATGACTAGGTGGGGGGAGACATGTGACTGAGTGGGCATGAGTAATATCAAGCTGGCCACACCCACTCAGTCACATGCCCCCACCTAGCCACCCCCATGTCCTTTGGTTTAGCACATCTTAAGCTCTTTATTGGACAATTGAAAAACAATGTGATGTTCTTTCTTCATCTCTTTAAGAAAAGTACAGTGCAATGTTTTAAAAAATATTGCAGTGAAATCAGTGCTGGGATTCAATTTTTTTTACTATCAGTTCTGTGGGCATGGTTTGGTGGGCTGGGTTGGTGTGTGGCTGGGTGGGCATGTGGCCTGGTGGGCATGGCTTGGTGGGCAGATGGCTGGGTGAGCGTGGCTTGGTGGACATATGACTGGGTTGGCATGTGGCTGGGTGGGCATGTGGCTGGGTGGACATGGTCAACTCTACATCACTCATGTTGGTGTTGCTTGTATGGGCCAGGAGGAAGGAAAGATCCAACCTCTATGCATGTGTGTGTATGTGTAGGTTGTATATGAAATCCTTGAAGATATACAGGCCAAATACAAGGAAAATTAACAATCTCTAAAATATTCCTGCTGTTTCAGTCCATCCCACCCCAAAATGAAGCAGCTGCAGACATTTTGGTGTTTTGCCATGATAACATATGGATGAATCTTTTTTTAATTGGATTTTGAAGCGGCTCAAATTGAATTAGTTTTGCCACTGAATTTAGAACAGCAAACTCAAAACAAATCATCCACCTTTTGAATCTCGGATCCCCAAACAGAACCGAATCAGGGCCGATTTGCAGAATTATAAATATCAACATTTTAATGTGCAGTTGATGTGTCAAAGCAAGTCGGCAAAAGATGTGTATCCGTCATGTGCTAACACTGCAATTTCAGAAAGAAATGGCATATGCAAATCACATTAAGAGGTTGGTACAGTAGATTCTGGGCACAGAGCTGAATCAATTCGTGATTCATGTCATTTCGCTGAATTAGATCCTCAAAGGTCATCAGGCTACAACAGTGAGGAAGTCTCAGATGAGTATCTACCAATAAGCACTAAAATTATTGCCTTGTAAAAACTCTTTATTTTCTAGATAGGATTTTAAGAGCCCTCTTTCTCAAGAATGGACAGGCTATATATAGTATGTATGTATGTATGTATGTATGTATATGTATGTATGTATGTATGTATGTATGTATGTATGTATGTATATTTCAGAGTACAGTCTGCATCACTGAACAACATTCATTCTCTCTCTCTCTCTCTCTCTCTCTCTCTCTCTCACACACACACACACACACACACACACACACTTGTGCTTGGGAAATTAGGAGGGGGGATTTAGTAGAGGGAATGCAGTTAGACATAATAGCATTCTTCTTTTCGGTCAAGGTCATGGGATTCCTGCACCTGTAGGAGGAGTGTTTGAAGTGAGGTCTCGAGTTGGGACGGATTGGGATTGGAGCATATGATGGACTGATGGGTCCAGGGGATGGGTTTGGACTTTGAATTTACTAAGAGAAAATCTGAAACTCACAGATTCGGGTTTTCCCAGATGTGCCTGTATCCCTACTCTAATAAATGGGAACTTTGAGAAAATGCCTGTCTCTCAGTTTTTCATTGGAGTTGGGTCCTTCTGGAACGCTGACAATAAGATTTTTGGGAGAATTATTTCTAAGCCCTGGAATCCAAATAATTTTAGTTTGGGGAAGAATGATTGAGACAAATTTGTCAGAGAGGGGAAAAGAAAGCAATTGCTATTCATATCATTGAAAAATTGAACTTGTGGAAGTAATACAGTCCTACATGGCTATGCCTATGGGGAAAAAATCCATGGAATTAAGGAAGCTTTAGCAGTAAAAAGAAAAGGCATTGCCAAGTTGATATCATGTACCTTAAAAAGCTTCAGTATAATCCAAAGATTTATAATGCTAAAGTAGAATTCATAAAAAAGTGAACTTTCACTTAGTATAATAAGACTGGAATTATATTTGCATCTGTCAGAAGTGGCCAGGTTAAGCCCAAGGGAAGGATCAAGCATGTCATCGGTCTTGAGTCCCTTCACACCTACAAAAGATCTAAGTCAAGCCACCTTAAATTCTTATCTACCACCAATTTGCTTTGACTGTTAGTAGTTCAGATTCTTGTAGAGAGCTTTAGCATACAATCATCCTACATCCTTTTGAACTGGACTCCTGATTTCCTGCGCTTGGCAGTGTCCTCTTAAACTAGAAAAAAAAGTATATTTGAACTTACTTATACTATATTTATTTGGCCAAGTGTGGTTAGACCCACAAGGAATTTGCCTCCAGTACAGAAGCACTCAGTGCTTCTTGCAAAACAACAGAATACAGAATAGGGGCTAAATAATACTACTACAGCCACACCATATGGAGATATGTATGTGTGTACACACCCAACCCCCCTATGTGTGTGTGTGTGTGTGTGTGTGTGTGTTGTTTTACTTTAAGCCAATAGTTGCTTATACAATATATATTATATATAATCTATTAGATTTCTTTTACAAGATACCTTTCACCCTGGCTTCGCTGATAACAGATAAGAACCTGTGGCCTAATGGCTAAGAAGTCTGCCTAGTATGTAATATAGTCCAGGTTCAAATCCCAGTAAGGGTATGGCTAGCTGATGAGAGCTAAATAGATTGAAATAGATCTATACTAGCCTCCCTTTATTTATTTATCAGCACAAATACAACAAAATGTAACAAAAAGGCAACAGTAAAAATATTGGGTTTCTGCCTGGATGGTCTCTTGTGATGAGCCGAAGGACAGAGAATGGAAGTAGTGATCTTCCTCCCATATTTGGGCATACCGGGGATTGGAAAAGAAATCTAATAGATACCTTTCACCCTGGCTTCGCTGATAACAGATAAGAACCTGTGGCCTAATGGCTAAGAAGTCTGCCTAGTATGTAATATAGTCCAGGTTCAAATCCCAGTAAGGGTATGGCTAGCTGATGAGAGCTAAATAGATTGAAATAGATCTATACTAGCCTCCCTTTATTTATTTATCAGCACAAATACAACAAAATGTAACAAAAAGGCAACAGTAAAAATATTGGGTTTCTGCCTGGATGGTCTCTTGTGATGAGCCGAAGGACAGAGAATGGAAGTAGTGATCTTCCTCCCATATTTGGGCATACCGGGGATTGGAAAAGAAATCTAATAGATACCTTTCACCCTGGCTTCGCTGATAACGGATAAGAGCCTGTGGCCTAATGGCTAAGAAGTCTGCCTAGTATGTAATATAGCCCAGGTTCAAATCCCAGTAAGGGTATGGCTAGCTGATGAGAGCTAAATAGCTTGAAATAGATTTATACTAGTCCCCCTTTATTTATTTATCAGCACAAATACATACATACATACATACATATATATATATATATATATATATGTATGTATGTATGTATGTATGTATGTATGTATGTATGTATATAAATAATTAGTAGTCACTGTAATAGCAATAGCAGTAGACTTATATACCGCTTCATAGGGCTTTCAGCCCTCTCTAAGCGGTTTACAGAGAGTCAGCATATTGCCCCCAACAATCTGGGTCCTCATTTTACCCACCTCGGAAGGATGGAAGGCTGAGTCAACCCTGAGCCGGTGAGATTTGAACCGCTGAACTGCTGATCTAGCAGTAGCCTGCAGTGCTGCATTTAACCACTGCGCCACCTTGGCTCGATCTTGTTAGCTGTATTTTGTTAGCTGCAAGAATTAGGTGCTCAGTAGACTGATAATAGGAATCTCTCAGTTTTATCACAGTGTATCACAGTCAGGAAATCTTTTAATCATTATTGTGGAGTAAATTGCAATTGGCTGTGTTTGCACAAATAAGCCACAACCTATTGTTGGTTTGATCTCTGGTCTGCAAACGGATGATGGTGACTGCATGTGGCCTGTAAGTCATGGCTGACCTATATCCTCTAGAACCACATTTGGCCTTTGATTTTTCAGTGAGACAAACAACTTTCTTATATGGTGAAAGGAACTGCATCCTATTTATCACTAGTTGCTTAGACAGGCGTATAAATTAAACTGCTTTAGAATAAATAAGAATTGTTGAAGACTTCTGTTCATGAAATTAGATCCAAAATTGGTACATCCCACAGAGCACTTTCAAACAAATTGATTTTTAATGTCACAGAACACTGTGTGTTTGTGTGTGTGTGTGGATGTGTGATTTAATCAACTTAATTTATTTTCAGTGAAATCTAAATTAATGACCCTTCATGTGTCACAACCAGACAAAGCAGAGAGTGTTGCTGCTTTCAGGGTAAACAAGATCACCCTTTCCTCCCCAGGCCCATAAAAGCATCTGTTAACCTGGACTGATTTCCATTGAGATCTATAGAATTAAAGTAATTAGTGGACTAACTTGTCCCATTTGATTAATTACAGATTTAGAGTAATTTAAAGGACAACTAATTTAGAATACAATTAGGCCTACCAAGAAGTAAGTCCTCTTGGGATTGTGGTCTTGAAAACTAGTGGAATCTCAAGTTTTACCCAAAGACCACCTCTGCTGGATTTTCAGCTTATTGTTTGTTGTGAAGTTGTGTCTGACCCATCGTGACCCCATGGACAACATTCCTCCAGGCCTTCCTGTCCTCTACCATTCTCTGGAGTCCATTTAAGCTCACGCCTACTGCTTCTGTGACTCCATCCAGCCACCTCATTCTCTATCGTCCCCTTCAATCTTTCCCAGCATTAGGCTCTTCTCCAGCTGGGCCTTCCACTGATTTCTCTCCTTTCTCTGTGAAACGTTTTGCATTTGTTCTAGCTTGTTAAATTAAATTAAATACTGTGCTCATAAAAGCAAAACACAGGACAACATTTTCTTTCATGAATGAGATGAGGGAAGATAGTGTCCCCTCCCACACTCTGATTTTCAGGTGCCATCTTGGCATTGCCAAGAGTGTGGCTCCAGTCTACTTCCACCTATTTTGGCAGGCTTCTTACTATGGCTGTGTCTGCTGAAAGAAAGAAAAAACGTTCTCCAATCCTTTGCTGTTGTTGTTGTTAGTTGCGAAGTCATGTCCGACCCATCACAACCCCAATGGACAATGTTCCTGCAAGCCTTCCTATCTTCTACCATCCCCCGGAGTACATTTAAGCTCATGCCTACTGCTTCAGTGACTCCATCCAGCCATCTCCTTCTCTGTTATCCCCTTCATCTCTTACCCTCAATCTTTCCCAGCATGAGGCTCTTTTCCAGTGAGTCCTTCCTTCCCATTAGGTGGCCAATGTATTTGAGTTCCATCTTCAGGATCTGGCCTTCTAAAGAGGAGTCAGGGTTGATCTCCTCTAGGACTGACCAGTTGGATCACCTTGTAGTCCAAGGGGCTCACAGGAGTCTTCTCCAGCACCCTAGTTCAAAGGCCTCCATTCTTTGGCACTCAGCTTTCCTTGTGGTCCAACTTCCACAGCCATCCATTGCAACTGGGAAAACCATAGCCTTGACTATACACACTGTTGTTGGCAGGGTGATGTCTCTGCTTCCCCTCCCCCCCAATGCCTTAAGAAGTTGTATTCCTCTAATTTTTCTTTCTGGCAGATTAATTTACAGCTCCAGCTTTGTCTGAATATTTTTGCCTCATCCTTTTAGCACAACACTTCCCCGAGTTTGATCCTTTTTCTTTTTGATCTTCCTTTCCATTCTCCCTCCCCATTAAAAGTGGATTTTTCTTTCCAGAAGATTACACAAAGCTGGTCCTCAGAATGCGCAGGTTTTCAGATCCATGACATTTACAAGAATTGCACTTTTTTTAAAAAAATGGGGGGGGGTTGTAATTGAAGCACAGTGTGCATCAACACTCTTTAGACTTGTAATTAACCTGAGAACTCTCATTAACCAACAGGACACAATGGGGAATAATTGTTGCAGTTGATAATTCACACTTGGAGTTTTGTCAGGCAGGCAGCCAATGTCAGACTAACACTGCAGTTTCTAGTTATGATTAGTTTTTATCCCCTTGTGTGTGATTACTATTACAAAATGAAGCTTGTCACTCTGGAAGTGAAGAGGAAGGCTTTGCTTTCTAGTGCATGGATTGTCTTGCAAGTTTGCAGAAGCATCTTTAAAAGCCACTGGGTGAGATCATTCGCCGGCATGGGATCAAGTACCACCAATACGCCGACGATACTCAATTGTATCTGTCCGCCCCGTGCCAACTCAGTGAAGCAGTGGAAGTGATGTGCCAGTGCCTGGAGGCTGTTAGGGTCTGGATGGGAGTAAACGTTGGCACTCAATCCAGACATTGAGTTGGCACTCAATCCAACAATGGGAAACAGAAGTTGACTTCAGAAGTTGTGGGAGCTTCATCACTGGAAGCTTTCAAGAAAGGACTGGACTGCCATCTGTCAGAAATGCTGTAGGGTCCCTGCTTGAGTGAGGGGTTGGACTAGATGACCTATAAGGTCCCTTCCAACTCTGTTAATCTGTCTATAAAACTTGCCCAATGAAAGAAACCTCTTTGTGACATTGATCTGTCCACACCCACCATTTCCACACCCACCCTGCCCCCCCCAGGGTCAAACACAATCCTGCTGTGGCCCCCAATAAATCTAGTTTGACACCCGTGCTCTATTTACTGTACTCTATTGAAATCCTGAAACGAATTATAAAAAGAAATATCTTTTAAAACTCTATAAGGCTTCTCTATTCTCATAGATTTGCATATGCAGACTCAAATACATACACATACACAACATAGACACAAAAGGAGCAACAATTTACTTTACTAATGAATGCTGCACTAAGATTTAAGATTAATTGGAAAGACCCTTTGGGGTTCCCAACAAATGAATCATGTTTCTAAACCACAAAGTGATGGTTACGCTAAAAATATTTTTGTTACATTAAAAATGTCATATTATAAAAGCCTTCACTGGGAATATTTCAATAAAAAGGAATGACATCAGAGAGAAAACCAAAAACATATTGTAGCTTTTATGTTAGAAATGTCGCACATTTGGGGAAACTGCACACAAAAGCTATAGATGTTAAGAAAAATTGTGAAAGCAAAAATGAAGGCAGATCCTTTACAAACCTTGAACATCAAAAAGAGCACTGATAATGTGTGTCTATAATACACACACACACACACACACACGTATGTATGTATGTATGTATGTATGTATGTATGTATGTATGTACGTATGTATGTATGTATGTATATATATATTTATATTTAGAGTTACAACCCCTGGTATGCCCAAATATGGGAGGAAGGTTACTACTTCCATTCTCTGTCTTTCGGCTCGTCACAAGAGACCATCCAGACAGAAACCCAATATTTTTACTGTTGCCTTTGTTACATTTGTGTACTTGTGCTGATAAATAAATAAAGGGAGACTAGTATAGATCTAATTCAAGCTATTTAGCTCTCATCAGCTAGCCATACCCTTACTGGGAATCGAACCTGTGTTGTCTTGCATCTTAGGCAGATGTGTTAACCACTAAGCCACAGACTTCGACTCCTTATCAGCTGTGTAACTCTAAATAGATACCTTTCACTCCGGCACAGCTGGGGTGACGTAGATAACACTAATAAAATGGAAAGAACTTTCCCATTGCAATATGGCGCTTCCACTGTTGAGCCAGCATTATAAACACACATATGTGAATGCATGTTAAAAGCAAAATAGACAAATTATTAGCCACTTGGAGTTGTGTTTTGACTTAACACGCTGTTCCTAAAGCAGGAATTAATGAAGTCGAAATAGTATTAGCTACTGCTTTTTAGCAGCAACAAAAAAGGTATAATTCATTTATGTTCTTCCTCTGCAGATATAATTCCTTCAAACCCTTCAGAATAAGCTGTTAAAATAATCCCATTAAGGGAAGCAAACTGGCAAGGTTGGATGTTTCAGAAAGAGTCCCCAGCCTTACTCCTCATAATTGGTTTAACCTGTGCCCTAAAGCTAAAATATGTCCCCCAATGAAAATCTCCTCCTGATCCCAGGATGCTTCCATTGCAAACTGTAGGAGCAGATTCCCTTCTCAAATGACAAAACAAACCTAAGAAACGAAACCTAGGTGTGCATGAGAAATGATTAATGAGGTTTTCAGACATCCTTGAGAAAATGGGTAGGTTTATTGCAACTCCTTAGCAACTTGGTTGAAAAGGATTCTATAAGCAATTCCAGAAGGGAAGCTAAAAAACAGATCAATCAGTTTTTGACCCAGGATAGTTTTATATTTTTTATTCATAAGCCTCATCTGTTTTCTTTGTCTGTTAATCGGCTTTTCTCTTCTAACTTTTTAAAGTGCGCTGTTTTCTTTCACAACATGCATATTTTGGAGTACTATATGCATTTTGCTTTAAAATGCAGACTTTGATAAAAACCCTGGTATGTACAGTAAACAAAACCCAGGGAAATCAGATGGAACAGCATCATTTGACTGTATTAATGTAGGGTATGTTTACAACAGTACCTTTTGTAATGTTTTCCTTCCATTGTTATATTGTGTATACACAAGAGGATGCCAGCAAGGCAAATGTTAAGTAGGCGTCACAAACCCGTGTTTGAAAGAAGATCCTTGTGTAAGCTATCTCGAGCTGTTAAAGAAAATGTGGAATAAAACTTTAGTAAATGTTTAAATAAATAAGAAGCTAAACTCCCTCTCAAAGATCTATACAGCCTTTATAATCAATGCTTTATATACAAGTGGTTTTCTTATTTGAATATGAAACATTGCTTGTCTTAAACAATCCTTCAATAAAGCCATAGAAATTGGCTACACAGTAGGGTCTGCCCTTCATTTTTTTCCCCACTTCCTACTTGCAGGAAAACAAGTAAATCAGCCAAGTTTGTTTATTAGATCTGGGCAAAGTTGTTTCTCTATAAAAGCTAGGATGATGTTTGTTCTGCAAAGACTATATAAGTAAACTTTTAAAAGCTGATCAGTATGCTTTGCTCTGTGCTTCCTTTAAATGCACAGGTACAATATGTGCGGTATCTATTCTCTGCCTCCCGAGTCCCAACTGATCGGGAGGGAATGTGGATTTTGCAGTATCCTCCCCCTACCACACTCACCAAGGCATGCCCGCCATGCAACGCCATGCCCACCAGGCCATGCCCATAAAACCAGTAGTAAAAATTTATGAATCCCACCACTGGACTGGCCTAACTGGCTATCATGGCTAAGTTGGGACTTGAACTCACAGTGTCCCACTTTCTAGCCTGGTCTTAACCACCATTTTGCATCATTCATTTTATTGGTTATATTTTTATTGGTCGAAGACCAAAATAAAGTTCTGCCTATGTGAAACAGGAGAGGGGACTAGACTTCCTTTCAGATAAATGGGAAATTTAATGAATTGGAATTAGCAACAGAAGAGAAGTTTGTTCAGTCCATGCTGGTTTGGAAGTTATCCATTCTTTCCACATCTTCTGTGTCTTAAGAATATCCTCTGTTAATCAGGAAAATCAATGATCCATCTAATTCAAGAGCCAGATTTATCTTCTGTGGGGAAATTTTTACCATCGTTAAGAATGAATTAAAACGTTCATTTTGTGTTATACGTGTCAGGGTGATGGCTTTTTGGATTATTTGGGACTCAAAGTCAGTTCACTGATAAATGAAAAGTTTAAGGACTGTCTGCCCCTCTACTTCTCTCTTAAAGTTGGATTTTGCAGTCCTTAATTTTGAAATAAAAAAACCAGCAAATTCACAAAGGCTATATCTTAATTTCCTTCCTTCAGTATTTCAGGCAATGTGGCAGTTTCAGTGCACTTTGTAATTAGGGTGCCAGCCACTGCAGCCATCAGGAAGTTAAATTTTGCCTATCTTTGGTATAAATAGAATAGAATAGAATATAGTTGGAAAGGACCTTGAAGGTCTTCTAGTCCACCCCCCTGCTTAGGCAGAAAACCCTACACCTTCAGACAAATGGTTATTCAACATCTTCTTAAAAACGTCCAGTACTGGAGCATTCACAACTTCTGGAGGCAAGTTGTTCCATTGATTAATTGTCCTAACTGTCAGGAAATTCCTCCTTAGCTCTAAGTTGCTTCTCTTCTTGATTAGTTTCCACCTATTGCTTCTTGTCCCACCCTCAGGTGCTTTGGAGAATAGCTTGACTCCCTCTTCTTTGTGGCAGCCCCTGAGATATCAGAACACTGCTGTCATGTCACCCCTAGTCCTTCTTTTCATTAAACTAGACATACCCACTTCCTGCAACCATTCTTCATATGTTTTAGTCTCCAGTCCCCTAATCATCTTTGTTGCTCTTCGCTGCACTCTGCACTCCTCAGTGCACCAGAGTCAACTGTCTACTGGGAGCTTGTAAATGTTTCATTTTAATGTTACCAACTACTGTAGATAACATCATCAATGGCTGCATGCACTGATGATGTTATCTAGTTGATTCATGAAATATCTGCAAGAAAACAACCAATGTCAGAGAGCACCAAGGACCTCACAATTCAATCCTGAACTACAAATATTCTCTTCTATCACTATTTAGATTGTCAAATCCAATATAAAACCTTCTTCCCATTTTTAGGTGAAACGCCCAATAGGAAAAAAAAGATGTGGCAGCTTACATATAAACAAACTCTTGAAAACTTCCCTTCCTTTCCCTAAACTTTATTTTAATGCATAGGTGTCTTGAAGCATTTGCCAAGCATGGAATGCGTTGAGTTGTAAACTCATTTAATTAATTAAAAGGAATAAATATTCAAGTAATCTGACAATTTTGTTATCCCTTCTTTAAATAAAGTGTCACAATTAAAAAGATAGACTGTGCTACTTTATCTTTTTAAATGTGTAATAAAAATCCAAGTGAATTAAAACCTGGAAACCTGATATTTCAAAAAAAGTGACATGTTTTTATCTAGACAAGGAACAAGTGCAGGTTTTGTAATATACTACTTGTTTAATTTTTTTTATTAATTATTAGATTCAGACTGAAGATAGCCAAGCCAGAAATAGTAAACTACCAAATCTTTTAAAATTTATTCAGAAAGTTAATTTCAGAAGTATATGATTAGTATAGCCAATTTATGCAAATATTATCCTGACTCCTATCTATGAAATATCTGAAGTATCTCTCTAGCAGTAAGATGACTTAAGATGTTGTTATATATCTTTAAAAAAAATTAAAGTGAGGAGAGGGGAAAAAGGACAGTGTTTAATTATGTTAGTGTTTATGTGTTCATTTATGTGTATCAAATTTAGGGAACATTTGGAACATTTTAAAGAGAGATCTCTTACAATAATTGACAATAGCAAATAGCTTGAAATAAAATTCTACTGATATGAACATGAAAACAAATCACATTTATACACTAAAGGGTTTCAGCATTCCTCTAATGGCCAAGTACTATACATGTTATTAGCACAGAAGTAAACATGATAGGAGTGAGATTTGGGACTATGGTTGAAAGAGTATTCTTTTTCTAAAGGTTTTCTCAAAACTTAAATGGCTTCAGCACTTCATAATGAAGTGGAGCTGAAGTAGCCTGCTATGCCCATCCCAGTGCTTTGTTGTTGGAAAATTCTAGAATAAGATACTTGGGCTATGGTTTGTGATGAAAAGCTTGCAGGAAGATGATGCAATTACAAAATTCATTAGTGTCACCAATTGTGTTTTCCAACTTTGCTTTGAGAATTTGCTGCAGTAAGACTGGTGAGCAAATGTGAATCCTTGATTGATTGATCGATTGATTAACAGTATCAATATCAATAGCACTTAGACATATACCACTCATTGGTGCCTTATATCTCTTTCTGAGCAATTTACAGGGTCAGGGTATTACCCCCAACAATCTGAGTCCTCATTTTATCAACCTCAAAAGGATGGAAGGCTGAGTCAACCTTGAGACGGTCAGGATCAAACTGCTGACAGCTGGCAGAATTAGTCTGCAATGCAGCATTCGAACCGCTGTGCCACTATGGCTTGATTACATGCCATCAAGTAATTTTCAGCTTCTAGAAAAATAGAGGATTTTCCCCTAATCTGTCTTTCAGGTCTTCCAATGACCACACATCACCACTGTAACTGAGTCTTCCAGTATAAGCTTTTGTGAGCTGTAGCTCATTCCTTCAGTTGCATCAGATTTGTCTCTGGAGAAAAGGGGCTAAAAAATTAAACCTCTTCAGAAGATATGGTAGACCAGTATAGAACTGTCAGGCCCAAGCCCAAAGACGACACAATGATATCCAATCAAGTCCAATCCTTTATTTCTTAAATCTAATGGGCAGAATCTTGCCAAGATAAAACTATATAGCCTTCTAACTTAAGAGATGTATCCTGGCAGATCCTAGGGTGCAGCAATGCTCAGCCTCTTCCCCCCCTCCACCATCCAGCTCAGGACTGTGAAGTCTCTTAATCTAGGTTACACTCTGGGAAACCTTTGTGTTACTTCTACTGCCTTTCTGTCAGAGTTTGTTGCATAAATTCAAATGCAGAAGCACACACAGATAACTGATGCAGCAGGATTCATTAACTTCTTTATATACATAAGAATAGATGAATAAATGTACAATACCAACAGGTGGTTCTTCCAAGTAAACACAAGGCAAGAGAATTACAGGCAAACACAAGCAGTTTGTTTCATTTCAGCAGACAAGCCAAGAAAGACTGCTTGTTTACTTCTCAGAGCAGCAGACTCAGATCTGTATAAGCTCCCATTGGCTGACCTTGTTCCCATGTCTCTCCCAGTCATGAATATTTTAACACTTTCTCCCTGGGAAAGCTTTGTATTTCTCTGAGTCCCATCCACTGCTTCTCCAATTGCACATTCCATCACAAAAACATATCTCTTAAACTGTCTACCTGGCTAAGGAAGGAACAAAACGAGCACATGAACTTCATGCGGCAAATGTTTGGGGATACTAAGTGCTTCTTGGAGAATGTAGATCAGGACTTTTTATTCCCTAAATGGGAGCTTTGACCTAGTTGGGATGACTATGGGTTGCCAGAAATACTTTTGACTGGGATAATGACTAACTGGATTAAAGTGCATTGTGGAACAGAGCCTATTATCACTAGGCATGAAGTTGATTCAAAGGAAGCTTAAGCCTGGCAAAGTACGCCTGCTATTATGCTACCAGCTTTTGAAATTATCCTAGTTAAGATGGAATTTAGAAAATGCAGAATGATCCCAATAGCAAATAAATAGGGAAAACATCTGGAGGTATTTACACATATGCAAATTAATTTACAGAATAAGTAGGTCAAAAAAGGAAAGTCTAGGAGCTGAAAACTCTAAACGATGATTCTAAAAGAGGAAACCTGTTGTGTTACAACATTATGGGGGCTTCCTTGCTGGAATGCCAATTTAGTTATTAGGAGAGCTGGTTCATTGGTCATTATCTGGCCAGGAAAATGAGACTGGCTGTTAAATTCTACTGCACCAGGAAGCACACGTAGCTCAAAGAATCAAAGGGAGTTATTGTAAAGTCAAGGCTAACTGTGCAACATGCCTAGAAAAGAGAGCTGCAACATATATGGTCTCCAAAATTAACCATGCAAACCTGTATGGTGTGATTTTAAAAAAAATATGCCTAGTTCCTTGCACAGTATGAAATAAAAGCTTGAGGAACTACAACCATGTTGTTAAGGATATTGCCTAAACTTCACAAAGGAATTGATTTTTTAAAAAAATGCTTGCAACTCTCATTTCTAACTGGTTAACTATTCCAAACGTGCTTCTTCAAGAGGCAACTGAAGATTCTGTTTTTTGTTTGAAGATGTTTTGTTTCTCATCAGTGGTGGGATTCAAATAATTTAACAACCGGTTCTCTGCCCTAATGACTATCTTGGTAGGTGGGGCTCGGTGGTCATGTGACTGGGTGGGTGTGGCCAACTCAAGGTCACTCAGGTCGATGGGCGCTTCGCCTTAGCTGTTACAATGTAATAAGGGTTAACCGGAGAGGGAGTTTCTGTAAGCAGGTCAGTAAAGATTAGGCTAGAAACAACACTAGAATTTTTCCTTCCTGCCTTCCTTACAGGATTAGCCCTGTAAAGTGAAAAAAAACAAAAGGAGATTTCTTCCAACGATCGGTTTTCTGGACTACTTAGAAAGTTACCAACCGGTTCTCCTGAACTGGCTGAATCCCACCACTGTTTCTCATCCAAGAAGCTTCTTCAGCTCTGGTTGGATGGTGGTTGGATGGTGGGGAATATAAATATTTGTTTATACTCAAGGAGTATAAATCCTTCCATTCCCCACCATCCAGCCAGAGCCGAAAAAGGTTCTTGGATGAGAAGCAAAACAACAGAAACCAAAAACTCCAGTTGCCTCTTGAAAAAGCACCTTTGGGACAACCATGACCTGGATAACTGAGAATCTCCATAGACATGAAGTTAACTGTATTCATTTAAAAAACCCACACCTTTCTCACAATGCCTTAACCTTCCAAGAGAACTGGCAAACTAATAATGTGGTAAATAAAGTCAGTTGTTCATTCTTCTGTGACTTTTTGGTAGCAATATCTTCCTAGAGCATAAGTAAGACTGAACTTAGTGGAATTTAATTCTGACACATTTGTTGTACCCTCTTTAAGACTCAAGGATCATGCTTCCTTTTCATCGGACTCATGGAATTTGTAAGGAACTCCAGGTGGGAGCATTTACCACCAACCATGTCCAAGGAAGGCATAACTGCTGGAGGCATAATGCATGTCAACACTGCCCGTCAAGAGGTGCCGAAAATGGCACTTATTCAGGATAGATTTGCTCATAGAATTCATGAAACTGCCAAAGCCTTGGACAAACATCAAGCCCATCTTTGCATTCTTGCATTCAATTGTGATGAACCTATTTATGTAAAGCTGGTTGAAGCTCTTTGCGCTGAACATCAAATCAATCTGATAAAAGTTGATGATAACAAGAAGCTTGGTGAGTGTGTAGGTCTCTGCAAGATCGATAGAGAAGGAAAGCCTCATAAAGTTGTGGGTTGCTGTTGTGTGGTTGTTAAAGACTATGGCAAAGAATCTCAGGCCAAAAATGTCATCAAAGAATACTTCAAGTGCAAGAAATGAACAAATAAAATACATTTGAACTGAAAAAATAAACTCAAGGATCTTTCTTACTTGATAAGCCACCTGGGAAATCCTGATTTTTATATAAAGTATCAGATCAGCAAGTCTCCTTGAAAGTAGCAAGATTTTGTTATATTACCTGTAAAATTAGGCGTGGCTAACTTTACTGAGTGACTACACAACTGATACTGTTCAGCTGCTTAGACACAATCTGCCCCACATGCTTTGGCTGTTACAATTAATGGGATTTGCTTACTTATAGTCATTTTCCCATACATCTATATGTAGGCAGGACATAATTTTACAGATTTCTCTCCAGTTACCTTATTACGCTGATGTGCAGATCAAGCTCTTTAATTCCAGTGTGGGAGTAACTTCCTTATGACTGATTTATCACATGCAGATTGGATAGTAACAAAAACATGCTGATGTTTATCACTCTTTCTTTGTATGTATGATAAACCCTACTGCTTGCCTGAACATTAATTCTGAAATTGCTATCTAGAATTTAGTAGAAATGGGCACTTGGTTATTACACCTATTCATTTACCAAATGCCAAAGTATCTGTTTTACTATCCTAAAAGTAACATAGGTTTATAATCCATTTAGATATTTTTTGGGCTTTTTAAAAAAGTGAAATTTGGTCCATTTTCATGAATATGATGGAAAGAATTATAGAATCATAAGACTGGAAGGGGCTTTGGAGGTCTTCTAGTCTAACCTCCTGTCCAAGTCAGGAATTCTTATTCCATCTTGGGCAAATGGCTGTCCAATTTTTCTTGTAAACCTCCAGCGATGGAAAACCAGTGGCGAAGTTGAATGTAAGAGAAAGAACATTGGAAAGATTCTCTCATCCAAAGAGAATATTTCAAAGTTTTGCTTTTCATGTTGGAGCTCCATGAAATGGACTTAACTGTGAAAAGTACATTATGTGTTTTACTTATTAGTTACTACAAATTTGTTCAGTTCAATTGAATTAGTTGCTAATGTTTAACTCAATAACTATGTAGAGGAGGAGATCTTGGAGACTTAGCAAAGCATGAGCTCAAACTGGGAAAACAAGTATTGGAGCATCCACAACTTCATGTTCCACTAATTAATTGTTCTAATTAACTGTCAAAAAATTTCTCCTTCGTTCTTGGTTGGTTCTTTCCTTGGTTAGTTTCCATCCATTGCTTCTTGTCCTGTCCAGGGGTTTTGGAGAATACATTGACCTTCTCTTCCTTGTGACAGCCCTAAATATTAGAACACTGCTATTAATGACAGCCAGATGGGAAGGCAAAACAGCACCATTAATTCCAACAACATTAACTTTTTACTAAACCTAATAGGTACGCTATCAAATAAGTCACATTATTTCTTCTCCTTTTGTTAATTAAGCTAATTTTCTCTCAGACAGCAAGTAGTCCTGTGGTTGCTTTGAAAGATATGTGGTCCTCCTCCATCTATATCCTGTGAAATTTATTTTGTGCATGAAATCCGTCTGCAAATTTTCCCCACAAACTTCGTCCACTCATCCTGTTTGCTTTGTATCTGTCATAACAAATAATTGTTGCAAAACAATATAAGCTAGTGTGGGTGTGGGCATGTATGCGTGTTGCTATCTTTTAATTTCTGTTTTTAGATTTTTATGACATCCCAACGCATCTACCCATTTGTTCCACATGTTTCTAAAATGTGATCATTTTATCGCTTTGTACGGGAAAAGGTGTATGATTATTGGTTTTTTTTAAACAAGTGCTTATGAAATAAGACAAAATGACTAATGAGGCAAAGAAGGTGCAGTATGATGTACCAAGTAACAAAAGGTAAAGGTTCCCCTCACACATATATGCTAGTCGTACCTGACTCTAGGGGGCGGTGTTCATCCCCATTTCAAAGCCAAAGAGGCAGCACTGTCCGAAGATGTCTCCGTGGTCCTGTGGCCGGCATGACTAAATGCCAAAGGCGCAGGGAATGCTGTTATCTTCCCACCAAAGGTGGTTCCTGTTTTCCTACTTGCATTTTTACATGCTTTTGAACTGCTAGGTTGGCAGAAGCTGGGACAAGTAATGGGAGCTCACTCTGTTATGTGACACTAGAGATTCGAACCACTGAACTGCCGACCTTTCTGATCGACAAGCTCAGCGTCTTAGCCACTGAGCCACCGGGTCCCTGCTACCAAGTAACAAAACATTATGACAAATCATAGATTGAAAAAGGCACTTCTCCAGACAATGAATAACTGTGAATACCCTTGCAGTTTGAATTAACCAATCTGGGCAATTTAGGTTTAGATTGGCAAAATCAGGAATCAGTGTTTTAAGAATGATATTCCAATTCATAAATGCAAATCTTTTGGCCATCTTCTTATTAAGAAATGGTGGCATTTCTCTCGTACAAAATTCACAAATATTCTCTTTCCCTTTGAAAAAAAAAAAGATTCAAAAGCTTGTATTTGGAAAAAAAACTTGGTTCAGTGCTCTCTTATATAGTATAACTACAATATATATTTTAAAGATGAATGCAATTGCTCAGGATTGGTTCAGCAGGAAGAATTAAGGTGCATATAAATAATAAATGCAAAGGAATTGTATAAGAGAAGTAAATTACACTTTTTAGCTCCAAATGCCATGATATGTCATAACGAACTCTACGGTAGCATGAATGGTAGCTCTGAATTGAATTTATTGCCATCTTTCCCTCTTGGTTTGAAAATTTATTAAAATTCAATGCATGCTAATCAGCATTTGATTGCAAAAATTGTTCTGCAAACTTTATTCTACGTTGCATCCAAAGACTATCTATATAGGAAATTGCATGGGAAAAAAGGTATCTTATGGAAAGAGTTTCCTAAGGAAAAAAAAAATAGATATAAGTTGAACAAAAGTACATCAATTCTCAGAAGAGCATAGTAAATCGCCATAAAGATTGCAGCTGATTGTTTAAACAATTTAGTTTTTAAAAAATCATTTGGAATGGAACACTGTATATATACATGGTATTAATGGCATTACTGAGATGTAGTGATTTCTGTTCTCCATTCAACTCTATTGCCCAGTTCATCAACATATTTTACTGGAAAATCAGGTTAAAATCAGGACCATAAGAGATTAATTGATCCACCAAAATAACCTACAGAACATTAAATTTATACCAGGACAGATCTTGTCTTCTTACATCAGGTCAATTCCAGCTGGTCAGTTTGAGAGAGAGAAAGGCTGAAATAATAAAAACAATGGCATTAGAGTACTCTGGTAATTTTTTTCAGATTTAAATTAATCTGAAAACGTGTTACTTGCAAATGTGTCTTTAGTGAAAGAGGAATCTTGTCACTAACCAGTTGATACAGAAGTTATCCACAGATGCTGTTTTATTTATGGGGGGATCTATGGAGATTCTCAGTCATCCAGGTCATGGTGCTTTTATAGGAGGCTTTTATAGGAGGCAATGGGACTTTCTTCTTTTTCTTTGAAGATGTTTCATTTTTCATCCAAGAAGCTTCTTCAGCTCTCACTAGATGGTGGGAAATAGAAGGATTTAAATTCTTTGCAGACAGCTGCTCATTTGAGTTCTTTTAGGTTTATCTATGTCCTCAGGGTGCAAATGGGTCTGGAACCTTCTTGGCTGCAGGATGTTTTTCTCCCTTGTGTCCTTTCACTGTTGATTTTTTTTTAATTTTGTTGAATTTTGGGCTTAGACAACCTGGAATTACGCCGCCTTCGGTCTGACCTGAGCATAGTATACAAAATTATCTGCTATAATATCCTACCTGTCAATGACTACTTCAGCTTCAACCACAACAATACGCAAGCAGACAATAGATACAAACTCAAGGTAAAGCGCTCCAAACTCGATTGCAGAAAATACGACTTCAGCAACAGAGTGGTCAACGCCTGGAATGCTCTACCTGACTCTGTGGTTTCTTCCCCAAACCCTCACAGCTTCAACCTTAAACTGTCTACCATGGACCTCACCCCATTCCTAAGAGGTCTGTAAGAGGTGTGCATAAGAACACCAATGTGCCTATCGTCACTGTCCTACTGTCCCCACTTATTTGTATTCATAATCATGTTTAAACTTGTATCTCTTATCTTATACATGCTTGACCAAATAGATAAAATAAAATGAGACAGGTGCAGGCCGTTGGGAATGTGTTTGTGTTGTCTGCATCTCAAACTAAAGTGGAAATGGTTCCAGTAGTCTGCTATTTTTTTTCTGGAAATCTATTCATACTCCCACACCACCAAAGGGTGTTCATCCTATAGTGCATAGCTAAAAGTCTATGGAAATCCTCAGTCATCCAGGTCATGGTTGTCCCAAAGGTGTTTTTTTTTTTTTTTTTCTGGAGGCAAACTATTTCTGGTGGGGTGAAATTGGACTCTGAGTTTTGAGCAAAGTATTTTGGGCCTCTGAGGCAGCAGATGTATGTTTCTTGTTCAGCATTAGATTCTAATTAATTGGTGTATTGGTTGAAAGACTGTAGAGTCTGGCTCACACCTCTGGGAGCAATAATGCCTTTCAAATCTATTATGAGATCCGACAACAGGCTTGGTATTTTTTTTACAAAAATGAACGTTATCATCTTTTGTTTCAAAAGAATTAAGTTTTGATGAAAAATGGTAAAATACCTAGAGAGTACTGTGGTGAGAATAATCCATGCTATGTGTTTAAAGAGAACAAAGGAAAGAGAACATGGAAAGGTCAATCAGAAGGAAAGAAATTAATGGCTTCACTTGTTCCTCTGTTGCTATTGTCTGTTGCTCGGATCAAGTCGTAACACAGAGAGTCTATATCAAAAATTCACGCTTTGTAGCATCGTTAGGGAATTTGATATCCCTATACCAGAGGTGTACAACCTTGGAAACTTTAAAACTTGTGGACCTGAATTCCTAGAATTCCCCAGACCCAATCTTTTGGGAAAACACCCCAATTCCAAGATTGCTAGTTAGGCTGAGCTGCTAAGAAAATTAAAAATCCCAGAAGGTGGCAATGTCTGATTACTTCCCAGTGGTGGGTTTCAATTTTTTTTAGAACCTCTTCTGTAGGTCTGGCCTGCTTTGTGGGAGTGGCTTGCTGGCCATGTGACTGGGTGGGAGTGGCTTGCCAGACATGTGACTGGGTGGGAGTGGCTTGGCAGTCATGTGACTGGGTGGGCATGGACAACTTGTAAAATGTGGTGAAACTCACAACAAATCTCTTGCTTAGCAACCAAAATGTTGGCTCAGAAATTCTGGCATTTGAAGCACACAAGTCATAAAGCTGTCAAGTTACAAGATCCTTGCACCCCAACCCTTTAGAAAAAATAACCCCAGGGGTGTTCCAACTTGACAGCTTTAAGACTTGTGGACTTCAACTCCCAGAATTCCTCCTCCAGTCATGTTGGCTCAGAAACTCTGGCATTTAAAGCACACAAGTCTTAAAGCTGTCAAGTTACAAGACCCTTGCACCCCTAACCCTTTAGAAAAGAACCCCAGGGGTGTTCAAACTTGACAGCTTTAAGACTTGTGGACTTCAGTTCACAGAATTCCTCCTCTCGCTCTTCATCTTGATGATGTGCGGACAGGCAGGGAGAGGGAGCTGGAACTGGTTCTAAACTGTAGATTTGTGGGACCTCTTCTGTAGAAGAGGTAAGAACTGGAAGGAACCCATCCCTGCTACTTCCATACTGAGAAAAACAGACTTGGAAGGGACCTTAGAGACCCCCTTCTCAAGCAGGAGACCCTATGCCATTTCATACAAATGGCTGTCCAGTCTCTTATTTAAAACCTGGAGCACCCACAACTTCTGGTGGTAAGCCATTCCATTGATAACTTGTTCCCATTGACAGGAAATTTGGCTCTCTCTTTGATAAGCTTCCACCCATTACTTCTTGATGCTTTGGAATGTAAGTTAACCCTCTATTCTCTATGACAGCCCCTCAAGTACTGAAAGACTACTATCATATCACCTCGACTCCTTTTCTTCATTAGACTAGACATACCCGGTTCCCTCCATCATTCATCATATGATTTATCTTCTGGTCCTTTTATCATTTTTTTCTGCTCATCTCTGCTCTCTCTCTAGAGACTCAACATCTTTTTTATATTGTGGAAACCAAAACCTGACACAGTATTCCGGATGTGGTTAGGGTTAGGTAGGAACATGTCTACAGATCAGCACTTTCCACCATGGCCAAGACTACCTACCAACTAGAAGCCAATGGTTGGTGACCTTGCACCATTAACAAAGATGTACAAGCTGCAGGCTGTGACCTGGAGACATAATTGACTGTACGAGTGGCATTCAATAATCCAAAAAGTGGGCCCTGCACCTGTGGGAATATAAGGAGGAGGAGGAGGAGGAGGAGGAGGAGGAGGAGGAGGAGGAGGAGGAGGAGATTAGTCCTTTGCAGCAAAAGGCAAGAGGTTGCATTAATTTATTGGGCAACCAATAGTCATCCTTTCCACCATTAGCTCAATGTTTTGCAATATTGGCAATCTTGGCAAGTTTAAAGTATCTGCACTAGTATGGCTGGGGAATTCTGTGAATTGAAGTCCAGATATCTTAAAGCTGCCAAGGTTGAGAAACACTGCATTGTATTATAATTCCAAACAGGATCCATTGTATTTAAATGTGGAATATGTAGGAAAATTATCAGCTAAAAGTACAGTCTCCAGCAGATGTAGCAATACATAGAATTTAAGAAACTGAGCACACTCATTATATAGAATGAGGGACTGTCCAGGGAGGGGGATGGAAATTAGAACCCACAATTATCTGAAATTAGGTTTGTTGCTCAGTGATAAAGCAAATGCTTTTCATGCAGATGGTCTTAGTTCCTTCTTTTCAGATGCAATTTTCTATGGATTGTTTGAAAAGCAAAATCAGGAAAAGCTGAAGGTTAGCAGATTTCTGTTCCTTAAAGAAGTCCTCCTTTGATCTCAACATAATCCATGATGGGTTTCTGTTCTATTCCAAAATACAATTGTATATCTTACCTCCTCAGACTGCATTAAAACCATTGACCGCCTATAATTCTCTTCATCCTTCCTTTCACCTGATTCAACCTCTTCAAATGTGCTGAAAAGGTTCCTTTAGGGCATTGACAGTTCTAATATCTAGCTGGATCGAAATCAAATAACAGAGCCATGAAAATGTTGGAAGCAAATGTGCAAGAACATAAAAAGGAATTGCCTTCCATATGTCAATAAAGGACAATACAATTATATTGGGTAGGGAATGTTTTCTTTCACCCTCTCAGGGTCAAGCTACACATTATCTTTGGTTTTATGTACTCATTTTTAAACATTAAAAAGCAGGTGCAAGAGTGCTCCAATCAGGAACAAAACATAGATGAGTCTAGTGTAATCTTTGTAGTAGAAAGTTTCCACTGACATCTTTTTTGGAAAGGAGAATGAACTTCTACAGAAATGAAGTTTCAACAAGAGTCCTTATCCCTAAGTTGTGGGTGCTCCAACACTGGAAGTTTTTAAGAAGAGATCGGGCAACCATTTGTCTGAAATGTTATAGGGCAGTGATGGCTAACCTTTTTGTCATCGCGTGCTGAAAGCATGCACATGCTTACACTCATAAAGCAATTTGTGCACGACATCCCCAGGCCCTGCCCCCTGCACATGCATGTACAACACACACACCCTGCGCTCCTTCCTGTCTCAGCTCCCAAACAGCCCTCATTGGGTGACTTAGTTGCTATGCCTATACATTGGCTGACCTTTGTTGCCATGTCCTATTCCAGCCAGTCCACAATGGCTGCTGCTATGTCCTATTCCAGTTCATGAATATTCTGACAAAGTCTAAATGTTGTTGTTGCTAAACTAATTCAATTTATTGGGAAGTTACATTGACAGAATCCTGCAAATATGAAAGTATACAAGTACAATTTTCCCCTACATCCCTTACAGCCCAAGAACTAGGATTTCTTCTCAGTCTCCTATCTCAGCTACTATCCTGCTGAGACTCATCCAACCGTTCCCTTGGTAGCAACTCTTTGCTCAATTTCTGAACGTCTTTCCCACATATTACAAAAATGTCTCTTGACTACTTGTCTCTTTGATCTTGCTCAATCATCGTATCAATTGGTTCACTTCCCTCTCATCTCTTTCTCATCCATTCCTTTTCTGAAGGTGGAATTCCCACTGTTTTTTTCACATCGGGGTCTCTCTTTGAAGCCAGAGAAATTCTCAGCGTATTCTTCTTATAATTGGGCAAAGTCCAATTATGAAACTGGGATCAATGTGATTTCTTAAGTAGGTTTATGTGGCTGGATTCAACTCGTCTTGTAAAATCAAAACTAGTCACCCTACATTTTGCCTCAAATGGGTGTGTGAACATAAGCAATTTTTCAGTGGTAAATGAATTTATGGTTCTAGGATATAGCTGTGCTCTGATTTAAAAGGAGTTATGGGCGTTAATAAATTATTATTATTATTTGGACTTTTTCTTTCCTGTAGTCAAGTAACAGAGCAGCTGGTTTATCTTGGCTTGAAGTTTTATTTTAAGAAAAGTGTCAGAGTATTCATGAACTGGAATAGGACATAGCAACAGATCAACCATTTGGGGACTGGTTGGAATAAGTCATGATAACAAGGTCAGCCAATGTATAGGTAACTATACATATATTTGGTGATTGAGGGCCATGCCAGACAGCTAGGAGCCTGGGCATGGTTTACCTGTGTAGTTCTGAGTCTGCACAAGAGAACTAATCTGTATTAAACTCTGAACTCTGAACTGAAACCAATCTCTCCTTTGTCTGTGTTTTGCCTGTAACTACTACCATGTTGGAGAATCCACTACTGGTATTGTACATTTACTCATGTGTTATTATGTATATAAAGAAGTTAATTATTCCTGCTGAATCGTTTATCTGTGTGTGCTTTCTGGATTTGTGTTTTGCAACAAACTCTGACAGAAAACTATGTAGAGTCAGAACTGGCTAGTATTTGAAGAGGAAACCTGTGGGAAATATATAGGCTGTAGTTGAGGTTGGAAATCAAACCACTTTTGTTCATGACTGCCAAGGAAATTGTATCAATGTGAAGGAAACAATGGGCTTTTGGGTTTTGTTACTTACCTTGAGTTTATATAGAAATGTAGAGGTGAAAGGATTTTAAGAAATAAATGTAGGGGCACTTAGAAGTCTTAGAATTTCACCCCCTGCAAATTCTAGGAAGGACCTCCTTGCTTTGATGGTGCCCCACAGATTGCTAAAAGAGGACTACTTTTGTGGGGAGCAAAGTGAGAACAAAGGATCCCCAAATCTTTCATTGTCATTCAGATTTAACTTCAGACTGTGGGAAGGAGGAACTAAGAATGATCACCATCAATATATTGGAAAGGCAGCCAATATGGGTCATTTCAATTAGCACTAATGGTCATCACCTCTGTGACTTTTTGAAAGATTGATGGAATAATAGACTCTAGGCTGCATTCAATAAAATCTCTTTAACTTTTGATAAAACTGCAGACTGTCCACCTCCAGATTATCCAGACAGCTCATTTTTTCCTTTGTTGTGCCTCCCTCCCTCCCTCCCCCCTCTCTCTCTTGATAGAGATGGAACTGTAGAAACCTTAAGATGAAAATTGTGTTAGAGAAGGTAGGATAAGCTGACTTATGGCTTGTCATGTGTTGTTGAGCTTCTATTTGTATCAGTTCTATGGGCAAAACTTCAAGAATGTATGGGTTGTAATTCAACAACATCCGATATTCCCACATCCCCATATCTGTGCTAGATAATTTATTAAGACAAATGATGATTCACAGGATCAAAGCAGTGACCATTTCAGCCACATTTAGATTTTAATTTTGAAATGTAATTGAATTATGAATGTCTTACCAACTATATGACTGTAGCACACAATCACATTGTATCATAAATTAAAATATACTATACCACTGTCCCCCAACCTTTAGTATTACCAGCTTTGGGGATAATCAAGAAATGCTGTGAAACTGAGTGTGGTTTAATGATTAAATCAAGATATGAAATGTTATCCAGAAGAGCATCTATTATATAGCTCCAGAAGGATTACATAGATGCATGAACAATTCTCCTGCAGGATCTTAATAACAGCTTATTTATTGTAGTAATGGGCCTGATATGCAAGAAAGCATTTAAAGTTTACATGGAAAATTCTCTGGATCAAATGTGATTAATGGGTTTTTCTGGGCTCATCAACCTCGTCAAGTCCACCAAGAAGCAGAGGAGATAAAAAAAATCGTTTGCTTGGAACTATCTTCAGAAAGCAGCCTGCACCATATGATTCGCTGTGAATTGATAAATAAGCTTTCAAAATGATTTGGAAGAAGCATTTCAGAGCTCATGGGAGTGGAGCCTCTCTCTTTAATCCAATTTTTTTAAAGGTTTCCTTGTGAGCCTCAAAATCAAAACAAAATAACAAAAGAAGCAGCTATTTTAACTTATTGTGGTTGGTGCAACTTTTTAAGCAACCACAGGATCCTAAAATTTTATACACAAGTGTCCCAGCCCAATTTGATATAGTGCAAGAATTTGCAGTGTATCTGAGTTTCCCAACCCTAATAACCTTTATATGTATGGACTGCACTACAATTCTCGACAAAGACCAGGCTGAGTACTGATGCCATGTCCCCACTGGGATCTGAATCTGTGGAGGAAGACGACCTGGAGCTGGAGCCAATGGAGATCAAGGGGGCAGCTTCATTGGCTTTGGATGAATGTGGGGAGGAGCAGGCCAAGTGAGGCCAGGGCCCCTCAGGATTGGGACGGCTTGTTACCAGGGAGGAACAGGGGCAGGATGACCAAGAGGTGGCAAGCAGTAGACATGAGGAGCGATAGAGTTCAGACAATGATCAAGGACCACGCCCTCCTGATCCCTGAGCATGGAGAGTGGAGAGAAGGCAGGAACAGCGCAGGCCGACCCAATGACTCGGGAGGAGAGTGCCCCAGCCCTCTTCACAAGGCACACCTGGGGACTGAGATGTAAGGAGACACTGTGAGAAGGGGCATTTGTTGGGAACAAATGCTAAATTGGTAGAATTTGATGTACTGGTACAGAAATTTGGACTGCTTGTTTCTTGCTTACTTGTGAGCTCAGTGCCTTCTTCCTGACTATGTGGACTCATTGTTTGTTCCTTGGTTCATGGACTCCTTTCTTTTTTCCTTTGTTTTGCTGGACTTGGCACAGCCAGAGGCTTCCGTGTGTGTGCGTGCACACACTTTGCTCTGGGATTTGTCAAGAACATGTAGGTGTTTTGGGGGGGGCAATTTGGAGCATTAAAGAGGAGTTTGAACTCTCAGCTGGCTGTGTGACCTTCATGCCTTGTCCCAGGTCATCGCAAGTGAATTCTGAGAACTGAAATAGACATATCTTCATATGTAAGTTTATATCAATAGACAAGTTACTTGTCTGGGTTATATAATCTAAAGAAACAATAATTGGATCTTAAACAAAAACTAAAAAGGGATGCAAAGGTTACAGGTGTTTTATCAATGCTGTCTAAGTAACAGAGTAAAACTTTGCAGGTTTTTTACTACCTCCTTTTAAGAAATGCCTTAAAAGGAGCACAATTTCCCATGTACGTATTTAATTATAAAGCAGAGAACAAGGTTTACCACCTTCACTTCACCAGTTCCACACTGGTAGAGGTGATGCTGCAATAGAGCATTCCTATATCTGTTCGTCATTAATGATGTTGTAAAATCAACATTATATAAATATCATATATTAATGATGCTGTAATATAGGATATAAAAGAGATATAGGCATAATAATACACAAAGCTATTTTTTAACAAGCCTTGAGTACAAATGACTATAAAGTGAACTCCTGTCTATTAGAAAATCTCACTTCCAAAGATGTTTTAGTGTGTTTATACCACAATGTGGTGGTCAGTGGCTAAGATGATGAGCCTGTCGATCAGAAAGGTCGGCAGTTTGATGGTTCGAATCCCTAATGCCGCGTAATGGAGTGAACTCCTGTTACTTGTCCTAGCTTCTGCCAAGCTAGAAGTTCGAAAGCATGTAGAAAATGCAAGTAGAAAAATAGGAACCACCTTTGGTGGGAAGGTAACAGTGTTCTGTATGCCTTTGGCATTTACTCATGCCGGCCACATGACCATGGAGATGTCTTTGGACAATGCTGACTCTTTGGCTTTGAAACAGAGATGAGCACCACCCCCTAGAATTGGGAACGACTAGTACATATATGCAAAGGGAACCTTTACTTTTTACCACAACAAGATCCCAAATCTAGGAGAGACAAAGTAGATAATTGAGACTTTCCCATGTCAACTTTATCTTTTGGACCAAAAGGGGGCATTGCCCCACTATATGAAAACAAATCTAAGATGGAAGGAAATGGAGAACCCTAAACCTCAACCTTCCACTAAACCTGGACTTGTTGTCAAGCAGAATATCAGAATATTCTGAAAGAAGAGGAGATAGGAATTGAGACTCAACTTCCTTCAGTTGCTGAAACTCCCTATAGGAGCATATTTGAACATTGTACAGGATCTGGGAAGCCAGTTTGCTTCACAGACCTTTAAGACTACGAGGACATAATAATCCCTTGTCAGACTTCAAACTAGGCTTGGCTGTAAATCTCCGCTCTGCAGACACTTAATCTCTTCTTTAAAAATTGGTTTACTTGGCAGAAGACTCTCAGATATAAGTCAGCTAGGTGACCTGCATTATTGCGAACTAGAGTGAAAGCGACAGACGCAGGGAATATGTGTCTGTAATTTCAGGCTTTTCCCTCCCATGTGAGTGAATGGATACTTGCTTGTCCTTTTATGAGCCTTGGGGGGGTTCCAGTATTGACCTAATGGTACTTTTTCGCCTGGGAACTGCTAGTTTCTGCCTGACCAGTTTTATACCCCTTCATTGCAGGGAAACATTGTGAGGGCCACACACTTTTGTAGGCATAGCTGGCTGAAACTATTTTGACTGTGGTTTCTCTGTGTTAATTCTTTGATGGCTACTCCTGAATACATAAAACAGTATATTCATTCAGTTATTAAAAATATTGGGTTCTCATCAGTGGTGGGTTTCAAATTTTTTTAGAACCTATTCTGTAGGTGTGGCCTGCTTTGTGGGAGTGGCTTGCTGGCCATGTGACTGGGTGGGAGTGGCTTGCCAGCCATGTGACCAAGTGGGAGTGGCTTGGCAGTCGTGTGACTGGGTGGGCGTGGCCAACTTGTAAAATGTGGTGAAACTCACTTAACAACGCTCTTGCTTAGCAACCAAAATGTTGGCTCAGAAACTCTGGCATTTGAAGCACGCAAGTTTTAAAGCTGTCAAGTTACAAGATCCTTGCATCCCTAACCCTTTAGAGAGAAAAAAAACAGGGATGTTCAAACTTGACAGTTTTAAGACTTGTGGACTTCAACTCCCAGAATTTCTCCTCTCACTCTTCATCTTGATGATGTTCAAACGGGCGGGCAGAGGGAGTTGGAACTGGTTCTAAATGGCACTGTAGATTTGTGGAACCTCTTCTATAGAACAGCTTTGATTCTGGATAATTTATACTTCACTTTTTAGCCTTGCACTAGATTATAAATGTACTTAGCACTCTTCTCATAGTCAACAATGTTATTGAAGAGGTAGCTGTATTTTCTACCTGCATTGAAAGGGGCACTTGGGCAGCATGAAATGATGGTAATCTAGATTGGTAAGGGTGATGAACGGAGATTCAGAAGTTCTAATTAATTATAGCAAAAGCACTTTAGACTTATATAATGTAGCGACTGTTTTTTGTATTCCTATTTTGTATGAGAAGCTACCTGGATCATGGTAGATCCTAAGAGATCTGGATATTGTAAGATGGGCATTCAGAGGAAGGGACAGGGGAGCCATCTTCCAATATTTGACAGGCTGCCACAAATAAGAGGAGGTCAACCTATTTTCCAAAGCACCCAAAGATCAGACAAGAAACAATGAATGGAAACTAACCAAGGAGAGAACCTACCTTGAATTAAGGAGAAATTTCCTTACAGTTAGGACAATTAATCAGAGGAACAGCTTTTCTTAAGAGGTTGTGGGTACTCCATAACTGGAGGCTTTAAAGAAGAGACTGGGCAACCACTTGTCTGAAATGGTATAGGATCTCCTGCTTGAGCAGAGGGTTGGACTAGAGGACCTCCAAAGTCCCTTCTAACTCTGATGTTCTCTACCACTCCATAGTGCTTTACAGTCCTCTCTGAGTGATTTACAGAGTAAGCAACTTGCCCCCAGCCATTTGGGTCCTCATTTTACCAACCTTGGAAGGATGGAAGGCGCACAGTTAGCCTGCAATACTGCACTCTAAGCATTGTGTAACCAAGGCTCCTAGTATATTATAGTTATTTTAATCTATTTTTTTAATGTATGAAAAACTATACCTGCCTCTTAGAATCAGATGCATATATCCATCGTTATAGAGCTATCATTGGAGCTGAAATTATTATTTTGTTGCTAGCAGATTGCAACAACTTTTATAAAACAGGAATTTGTGTGATATGCAGTAGCAGTAAAAAACAAGAAAGCAGAGCATTGGAAAATTGGCAATTGCGGCAATAAAGTAGGTGGAAGATTGTGTTGATTCTGTGTAAACTGTGTTAATGGATGGGTGATATTGAAATAAACTATTTTTGCATTATTGGATACAATAGTACAAGATTATGTATGATTGGTTTTATGGAAGAAAGGTGGGTATGAATTGCTAAACCATAAAATTTTAATCAAGTGTAATGAGTTAATATAAAAATGAAAAAGATGCTTTTCCACCAATTTCTGCATGTGAAATGCCTCTGACTCATCTGCTATGTGAGCCAAAAGAGTTTTCATATAGTTGTCAAATACGTTTTCATCAATTATTTACTCTATGTCAATAGTAAATAATTTAAATTTCTTCCAGAGTCCATCTTTGCAAATATTATTGAAAGCTGATTTAAAATCTACATATATTGAAAAAAAAAAAGGGATCCCACAGGAAGGAGAATATTTTTCAGCAACCTGTTGTAAAAGTATTCCATAATTCAAGATCACCTGCTCCACCCTAAAACTTGCTTGTTCTTCAAATAAGCAAATTCAAATACAGAGTCCGATGTAAAGCAAACTAATTCTAGTTCACAAAGTGTTTGGTCTGACTATTTTAACATTACAGTTTTGCTCTAAAATTTTATCTTCACATTTGGCATAAATGTTAGTGTTAAAACTTGACACAAAAGTTTGGATAATTCAATAAAATCTATATGAAATCTACCTGTATACTGTCACCCTGCCTATTTACCCATATTTTTCAGAGTATAAGACACACCTTTTTCCCTCAAAAGAGAGGATGAAAATCTGGTTTTTTTGCTCATTTTTGCCCCCCCTCCCAGGAGCACTCTGCAAGCACCCTAAAGGCTATTCATGCCTTTGGGGGGGGGGGAACGGGCCTGTTTTCACAAAAAACGGGCTGTTTTGGGGAGGTCTGCAGAGTGAAAAAACTTTTTTTTTTATTTGCCTCTTTAAAACCTTGATGCATCTTATATTCCGGCGGGTCTTATTTTCTGAAAAATAAGGTTACTTATATGCCAAGCGCATCAAGAGAAAGCTGGATGAATCAAAAGTTGGAATTAAGATTGCTGGGAGAAATACCAACAACCCAAGAGTGGGTTCCGGCAGTCACTACTGCTGGTTCATTTGTGGGTACCGGCGCATGCGCAGAAGCAAAAAACAAGATGGAGAACTGGTTCGGGGATGTGGCAGGCCTGGGTACTGCCGGTTCCAGTGACCCAGGCTGCCAAACCACTATCGGTTTGGCCGAACCGGTAGGAACCCACCACTGCAACAACCTCAGATATGCAGATGATACCACTCTAATGGCAGAAAGGGAAGAGGATCCAAACAGCCACTTGATGCAGGTGAAGAAGGAGAGTGCAAAAGTTGGCTTGAAACTCAACATTAAGAAAACTAAGATCATGGCATCCAGCCCTCTCAATTCCTGGCAAATAGATGGGGAAGAAATGAAGGTAGTGACAGATTTTATTTTCCTGGGCTCCAAGATCACCTCAGATGGGGACTGCAGCCAATAAATTAAAAGATACTTGTTCCTGGGGAGGAAAGCTATAGGAAATCTAGACAGCACACTAAAAAGCAGAGACATCACCCTGCCAAAAAAGTGTGTATAGTCAAGACTATGGTTTTCCAAGTTGCAATGTATGGCTGTGAAAGTTGGACCATAAGGAAGGCTGAGTGCCAAAGAATTGAGGCCTTTGGACTATGGTGCTGGAGAAGACTCCTGTGAGTCCCTTGGACTGCAAGGTGATCCAACCGGTCAGTCCTAGAGGAGATCAACCTAGCAGGCTAGATCCTGAAGAGGAAACTCAAATACTTTGGCCACATAATGAGAAGGAAGGACTCAATGGAGTCCTGATGAAGAAGAGCCTAATG
The DNA here is from genome assembly GCF_009769535.1 of Thamnophis elegans. Taxonomy (NCBI): domain Eukaryota; kingdom Metazoa; phylum Chordata; class Lepidosauria; order Squamata; family Natricidae; genus Thamnophis; species Thamnophis elegans. The sequence continues at coordinate 41,936,357 of NC_045552.1, forward strand.
CTGGGAAAGATGGAGGCAAAAGAAGAAAGGGATGGCAGAGAATGAGGTGACTGGATGGAGTCAACAAAGCAGTCGGTGTGAGCTTAAATGGACTCCAGCGGATGGTAGAGGACAGCAAGGCCTGGAGGAATGTTGTCCAAGAGGTCGCAATGGGTTGGACACGACTTCACAACTAACAACAACAACTATATGAACTACTAAATTGTAGAATAAGGCCACGAAACAGAGAATAGTATTGCATGTTTGTCCTCAAATACTGTTTAGGGTTGCTGCATCTCTGGCCTGATCTGTAAAATTTTCATTGCTACCAATTTTGATTATGAATATGAATCTTTGAATTTCAAAGGATGATTGATTATGTATCAGATCTTGGGGTTGACTTTTGCCGACCTCTTTTCTACAGGCAGCATGTTGCCAGTGTGGTCCTTTAAGTCTTCCAATAATATACCTAGTATACTATAATTTAGTCCAAATCCTTAAATTCATTCACATTGGCAACTGGTTGTCCTCTTCCATTTCTTTCCACCTTTCCCTGCATTCTCTTTCTCCAGAGAATTAGGTCTTTGAATAATGCTTTCAAAGCATAATGATTGAGTCTGGCTATTTGGACCTTAAATTAATTCATAGAACTCTGGTTCTATGAATTAAAAAAACAAGTATTTACATAACATTCTCCACATGGATATGAGAAGAATCTCATTATTATAATATTTTCAAGTAAACACCTTTTAGTTTTATTTGGAACAAATTTCAATATGCTTAATATGCTTAATACCCTTAACTTCTGAAGATGAATTTCTAGTTCAAAATCCCTTGAAACAGATGTTGCTTTCCTTAAGTGTATTGCAAATGTATTGTTGCAGCTGGAAGGTGGAGTATCTGCAGCTGAGGAAAAGGTAAATATTTGCAATATTACTTTTTGTTCTAATCATTGTTCAATTCTGGCTCGCTCTGATTCTTCAAGATAGGTTGGCTGGGGCATTTGGGATTTTAATTGCAGTCAATAATCTAGAATGAGCAAAGGCTGAGGACACATGTTGGATAAGAGCCAAGGTGGTGCACTGGTTAGGGTGCAGTACTGCAGGCCATTTCAGTTGACTGCTATCTGCAGTTCGGCGGTTCAAATCTCACCAGCTCATGGTTGACTCAGCCTTCCATCCTTCCGAGGTGGGTAAAATGAGGACCCAGACTGTGGGGGCGATATGCTGACTCTGTAAACCGCTTAGAGAGGGCTGAAAGCCCTATGAAGCAGTATATAAGTCTAACTACTATTCCTATTGCTATTGCTATTGCTATATTCACCATCAGAAAGGAGGTGGCTCAGTGGCTAAGACACTGAGCTTGTCGATCAGAAAGGTCGGCAGTTCGATGTTTTGAATCCCTAGTGCCGCGTAACGGAGTGAGCTCCTGTTACTTGTCCCAGCTTCTTCCAACCTAGCAGTTTGAAAGCACATTAAAAATGCAAGTAGAAAAATAGGGACCACTTTGGTGGGAAGGTAATAGTGTTCCATGTGCCTTAGTCATGCCGGCCACATGACCGTGGAGACATCTTCAGACAGCGCTGGCTCTTCAGCTTTGAAACGGAGATGAGTACTGCCCTCTAGAGTCGGGAATGACTAGCACATATGTGTGAGGGGAACCTTTACCTTTAGAGATGGGATTTGGATAAGAAACTCTTCTACAAACTATGTGACAAATATCATATGATAGGCATACTTTCAGAGTGCCTTATCTGTAGACAATCTAAACATCATGTTTTTCTGAAGGCAAATATAAGCTCCCAACAGCAGAATGAATGTGCTTATGTAAATGAAACAGAAGAGAAACCAGTATGCCAGATACTATTACTCATCCTATACGGTACTTCACAATGATATAGTATAACTGCTCGATGCGACAAACCCAGATAGGTCAATGACAGAATATGTGAAGTTGCTATCTGGTCATCAGTTTTCATATGTATGCAAGACGGTTGTAATTGTGTTCTGTCACCATTTATAGACAAGAAGAGTTGTTGAAAATGAAAAAAAAATGTAATCCTGTATTATCTTCTCTTTTTTTCTGGTTATACAGTATTCACTATTTCTCTCTGATAGCTCCTTTCATCTATTTTTTCTCTACTTGAATGTGGGTTTTATTTTAAAGTTGATCTGTGAAATTGAATAATATCTAGGCTTTAGGTATATCGAAACAAAAACTACTCACATGTATAAAAATAATTCTTCGTTTCAATTATTGCAAATGCTCTTGGCCACAGGCAAAATAAATTTAGCCTGACCAGTTATATAATGTTGTTCTCCAGCTGGCATATATACAAATGTTCCAACTTTGCTATTTTCAATAGCTAAATGCCCTCAGACCATACCATACAATCTTAAGGCATTTCAAGAAGGCTTAAAATTAATAAAACATTATGCAGTATTTATAGCATGATGTTCTGGGTGGGAAGAAATCTGTAAGATTTCTATATTTGACAGTAAAATATAAAGCCACATTTTAGTCTCCCATTATAGCCAGAATATTTTAAGAAATGTACAATTCTGTAATTCAGTGCAACATGTGCAGGTGAGGATAAGAGGTACTGTTTCTTTAACACTTCATCATTTTCTGACATTTTAATTTCCAAGTGAATATGATTAATAACCCCAGAGAAATAATTTATCATCAATACTAATTCAGAATAGTAGAGAGTCTCAAAAAATTTAACTTTTTTTTAAAAAAACCAGCTGGCACTAATATTGATATCCTGGTAAAACTTTTGCTTTGCTTTGATAAATTAACATTGTATCTCATTAATAGTAAATTATTTTTTCATTGTACAAGGGAAGACCTTGGTTTCAAGGGAAAAAGACTCCTACTGCCAAAAGATAATCTTATTATTGCAAGCTGATTTTGGGGAACACTTGAAATTATTACTGTATGAAGATAGGAGAGGGGGGGTTAGGGGGAGGGAGGGAGGGAGAGAGAGAGAGAGAGAGAGAGAGAGAGAGAGAGAGAGATAGAGAGAGAGAGAAGAGATAAAGAGAGAATATCATAGATTTTCACGGGTGTAGGTATGCTGGTCTTGTTGTATTCAGGTCTTTTCCCATGTAAGATTGAGATTGTCTTGGCAACGTTTCAGCAAGGTCTCACTCGCCATCTTCAGGCTGGGTTTTGGGCTTAAAGTGTGGTCGGAGCTGCCGTCTTTCTTTAAATCTTGGTGGGGAGGTGTGGAATGCTGGCTTTGTTTCAGTAAGTGGAATGATTGGTTGTGTGGTTGTATCATGATTGGTAGATTGGTGCTGATTGGTGCTGGCTGGGTGTCTATTGTTGTTTCGTAGTGTAACAGTCTGGGTGGTGGGTGGGGCTCGTTTGTTGACTAGGGCTGGTTTCCAAATTCTGGTAGGCGGGAGGTATCGTCAGGTTTATTCATGTTGTGGGGGTGTTTCTCTATTTCAATAGCTCCCATAATTATTCTCTTGTTGAAGTGTTCTGTTTTGGAGATTAACCTGGTTCTTTCAAAATTAATTTCATGTCCTGTAGTTTTAAGGTGCTGGAAAAGGGAGGAAGTTTTTTTTCTTTTTTTCTTACTGTGTTCTTGTGTTCTATGATACATTCATTTATTCTCGTTTGTTTGTCCTATGCATGTTGCAGGGCAGATTTTGCATGGTATTTCATAGACTCCTTGGTTTTCGAACAAATCCAGCTAGAAAACCAAGGTGTCTACGAAACACCATGCAAAATTTAAGGACTAGAACTCATGGTCTCCCAGTTTCAAGTCTGATGCCTTGGTTACTATCCAAAACTGAGTCTCATATTGATATTTCCTGCTATAAAATCTTGCAATAAAATGCTTACAGTGTAAATTTTTAATAACATTTATTTATTTTCTTGTTATTTTGTTATTTATTTTATTATTTTTGTTATTTGTAAGATTTATAAGGTCACCAACTCAAAATAGTGTGACTCTGCAATACAAGTATCAGTAATTATATAACTTTGAGAGTAAAGGAAATGTGAAGCTGAACAGTAGGGAGAAAAATGCAGCAGAGCAGGGAAGTAGGGAGTAGGGAAGTAAGCAACAGAGATGAGGTAAATGCCAGACATAACAACTAGAAATAAGTTGAAGTGCCTCAAACAATGCATTTCTAAGAAAATACCTGGAGTTATCTAGGTTCTTTATCCTTTGGACAAAAGCTAAGCTGAAGTATTTGGAATTTTAGATAAATACGTTCTAATATTTGTACCTGAACTTAGAATCACATAAAATCTACTAATGTCTGTTTTCAAGTCCACATAATTTGCTCCGAGTTGGTGAAGGCAAAAGATAAGGATATGGTTTTGTTGTGGCCCAATAGTGGCCTGCTGAGCTGTTGCTGGAATCTGACTGACAGAACGCTATGGGACTGCCCTGGAGGCTGAGGAAGACTCCCGGGGGTGTTCGGAGTCAGAGCAGGGACTAGGGAGGCCTGTTGACCATCAGATGGCATCGACTCAGGGAGTAGTGAGGAAGAACAGAGGGAGGCTGTCCCTGATGTACCTATGCATTTGGGTTTCTGTTGTGGCCCAGCAGGAGTTGTTGGAGCTGCAACCAGACTTCGACAGCGAGAGGCCCTATGAGTCGGCCCTGGAGGATTTGGAGGGCCCTGGACAGGGTTCCGACTCTGAGCAGGGTGCAGAGAGACTGGTTGGCCACCAGGTGGCACCTGAGCCTTGGATCAGTGGGGAGGAGACAAGGAAGAGTGATCCAGAAACCAACAGTGAGTTGTTCCGGGATGCACGCCGTTGAAGAGCTACTCGGCGTAAAGAACAACTACGTAATTACATGAGATAATTACGCTCAGCTGATGGTCATTAGGCTCCTCTCCAGACTATAAAACAGACTGCTTGTGCCACGCCCTTCTTGCAGAAATCAACTCTTTGACTAAAGAGAAACAAACTTGGCAGGCTGGATTGCAGCCAGAGTTTGTCTGAATTGCTGTCAAGGTTTGCTGGACTTACTGCCAAAGTCCTTATCTGTTTGTGTACTTGGCTTTTAGCCACCGAGATTCTGGTCTTGTTATTAAAGGACATTCTCATTAAGCTTGTCTCGGCTTTCATTACTGGCGGAGGAGGGGGTCAGAACAGGTTTCTATATGCAACCAGAACTTTGCATGAACATGAAGGACACTCCTGGATCACCAGGAATATATTCTGTTGATTTTGTAATAGTACATAATCTTTGCAAAGCTTGTTGATCTGATCTTTGGATTGTCCTGTCAAAAAAGGTTAAAACTGAGAAATACTTACCCGCATTTTTCGGAGTATAAAATGCACCTTTTTCCCTCAAAAAAGAGGCTGAAAATCTGGGTGTGTCTTATACACTGAATAAAGCATTTTTTGCCTCCTGAAACCCTGCCCCTTCACCAAAATGGCAGTGCATAGCCTTTAGGAGGCTTTAAAAGAGCGCCTGGGGGACTTGGGAGGGCAGAAATAATCAAAAAATGGGCCATTTTTGCCCCCCTCCCCCCAGCAGCACTCTAGAAGCCTCCATAAGGCTATGCATGCAATTTTTTTTGACAAAAAGCGGCCCGCATTTGTGAAAAATAGGCCATTTTTGCTGGGTTTTGCCCCCCCCCCCGGAGCATTCTGCAAGCCCCCCTCCCAAGGCTATTCATGCCTTTTTTGGGGGGGAAATCGGCCATTTTCCTGAAAAACAGGCCATTTTGGGGAGTTTTGCAGAGTGCAAAAACTTTTTTTTTTCCTTTTGGAAAGCTCTTTAACTGATTGATGAGAATTACATTGATCAAGTGCTGTGCCAGCAGAAACACCTACCTATCTACTGTATTCTCTCTATCTCTATTTCTCTCTCTTTCTCTCCCCCTCTATCCCTCTATCTACCTACCTACTTTTTAAAAAAATTGCTTCTTCAAAACCTTGGTGTGTCTTATACTCCGGTGTGTCTTATACTCAGAAAAATACGGTAGCTCTTATTTTCTACATCAAGACATGAAATGAAAATTGGAATCCCATCACAGAAAAGATTTAGTGCATAAAGAATTGTAAGCACTGCAAAACACAGGGAAATCAAATTCTGGCACTCATCAGGAACTGTTCTGACCTTGAATATAACAAGCCTATCAATTGTTTGATTTTTAAAGAGGCAGCCGTTGAACTTTTTTCAACGAAAAAATGTCATAGAATGTTATAAACAATTGTGTTTATTATAAAAACTATTATCTTGTTCCCTAATGAAGAGACAACAATGGTCTTTGCGGTCCTTTAAATTGATGTTTTGCAGCTAACACTCTATGGCATTTCCATAAAAGTGAAGAAGTAACTCAAACAAATTATATATACTCAGACAAAGAGATGTAAAGTGAAGTCACTCATAAATGTTCAGTGAAGTACTTGTTTTTGTTTCTAATTCCATGGCATTTAAGTTTCCTGTAAGAAAAAGAAATAATAATAATATTAACAACAACAACAACAACAACAACAACAACAAACCAGCAGTGGTAATTCCAGTGGTACACTGGGTGCTATTCCAAAAGCACTAGAATTACATTTAAAACAGTTAAAAATTGACAAACTCACCATCAGTCAAATGCAAAAAGCCGCACTACTTGGATCTGCATGCATATTATGAAAATATGTTACGACGTCCTAGGCCCCTGGGTGAGGCCCGACTAGTAACCAATGCCAAATCCAGCGAAACAACTGGCCGCTGTGATACAATTCTGTTGTTGCGATAATAATAATAGTGAAATATGTACACATTTTAATCAAAATTTCCTATAAGAGGTTCCTCTAAACAGGAACATATGCTGAACTATAGCATCAATGCATTTAGGCAGGAGAAATCAAATGTATAGGTACAGACTAGCTGGTACTTAACTCAACAATAGTGCCCGTGAGAAGGATCTAGGTGTCCTAACTCTTTAACTGTGAGCCACCAGTGGTTTTGCAACTGCCAAAAAAGCCAACATAGTTTTAGGCAGCCTCAATAGAGGGATAGCATCAAGATCACAGGAAGTGATGGTACTCAGTGATGGGATTCAGCCAGTTCGCACCTATTCGGGAGAACTGGTTGTTAACTTTCTAATCAGTTTGGAGAACCAGTTGTTGGAAGAAATTTCCTTTTGTTTTTTTTCCCCCACTTTACAAAGCTAATCCTGTAAGGAAGGCAGGAAGGAAACATTCTGGTGTTGTTTACAGAAACTGCCTCTCCGGTTAACTCTTATTGCATTGTAACAGCTAAGGTGAAAGCGCCCATCAATATGAGTGACGTTGAGTTGGCCACACCCACCCAGTCACATGAACACTGAGCCACACCTACCCAGTTGGTCATTAGGGCAGAGAACCAGTTTTTAAATCATTTGAATCCCACCATTGATGGTACTCTGCTCTGTACCAGTGGTGGAATTCAAATAATTTAACAACCGGTTCTCTGCCCTAATGATTTCTTCCAACAACCAGTTCACCAAACTGCTCAGAAAGTTAGCAACTGATTCTCCTGAAGTGGTGCGAACTGGTTGAATCCCACTACTGCTCTGTATTGCACTGTTGAGACCACATTTGGAATATTATGTCCAGTTCTTGTCACTACGATACAAAAAGATTCTAATCAAGGTTCAAATGCACATATTGTTTCTGATAGGTCTTAATTTATTTTATTCTTTACATTTTTCTTAATTTGTATGTTTTTTATCTTTCTAACATTTTATAAACATTATTGTATCTAAGAAAGGAAAGTGCTAAACATGGGAGCAAATACATGACATACGACCAGGTTATTTGAGGGACCATTCTTCTCCCTAGAACATCTATCCATATGATATGCTCCCACAGGGAGGACACACTCCAGGTTCCTTCTTTCAAATCTTGTCATATAATAGGACCTAGGAAGTGTGTCTTGTTTTGTGGTTGTGGCTGTTTTTGGGATGATCTTTTCCTGATAGAAGACAGGACTGAATTCTTCAAACCTTTAGAATGTTTGTAAAACATGTCCCTTCTCCTGGCATTAGTGAAGAGTCGAATTGGAGTCGCCCTTGTATACTTGGTTGCCATTTCATATTTTGTATTTATGCATTGTCTGTGTTGTGGCCTGCCAGTGGCCAGTGGCAGCAGATTTGGACAGTGAGGAGGTTGAGAAGGAACATAGGCCAGTCCTGGAGCCTGGGGAAGGCTCGGGCGAGTGCTCTGCATCGGAGGCAAAGAGGGGGTCAGGGCCATCTGACAGTTATCAGCTGCCTTCAGAGTCAGACATCAATGAGGCAGATGAACAGCTGGAGCCTGTTTCCCTGTGTGTGCATGTGCAGAGTTGCCAAACGAAGGGAACAGCTAAGGAACAAGGGTCAACTTGGGAATAAAGCCACAGGTGGACCATGAATGGCTCCTTCCATAGGGAATAAAAGAGGAGGGAAAAGGGAGTGGCGTTAGCAGGAGACATTAGTTCATTCTTGCATTCTGCACTATTGCGGCATCTGAAAGATATTCTGCCTGGCCACTCTCCAAGATTGAGAAAGGTCAGTAATTGGTGAACTATCTTGAAAGAACTATATTGGGCCGGGACTTTGCTGGAAAGGAATTCACTGTAAATTAAATAAAAGGGGTTTATCAGGATGAGGACTCGCTTCGTGCTACTGGGGAAGCCTAGGTCAGAACAGTGTGCTTGTTGTAGATGGTTTCCTTTGTTTTCCCCCTTTGTTTTGGACTTATTGTGCATCTGTGTTGTACAGTATGCTGCCACCCGAGGGAGTGGGAGTCACATTATCTGAGATGGGTGGCCTTATAAATCTTGAAATAAAATAAGTATATGTGAGCTCGACAAAGAGGTCACTCCATGTACGTTCACTCAAAGAACTTTAGAATAAAGGGGGAAATAAGAAAATGGCCAGCTTGAGCAGAAAGACTGGAATAGCCATCAATTCCTGTCTATCTCCTAATTCTAGGACCAAAAAAACTGGCCTGGAAACGGATATCTGTAGACCAAAAATATATGACACTGTGCATCTTCTCACCAAGCACTGGACTATCGTAATGATCTGATTCAAGATCAAGATTCTGCCTAAAATAAAAAGACTCATGAAAGATATGTCTGGTCAGTGCAGCCTGGAATAAAAGGCCCTCTGAACATGCTTAGAAGCTCCTTTTAGTACTCAGATGCAAGAGGGAGCATTTTGATTGAATTTCATAGAATCAAATTATTCCTTTGAAAGCTCTGCACACCATAATTTTAAAATGTGAGCTAGGAGGGTATTAGAATTTTAATGCACAGAAAGCATCCCGGGTGTTTTAAATTATTTTATTGCTTTCTTTACAATGATGGAATAAGAAAACATCCTAGGGTATTGGGCAAATTGCATCTCGTCTCCTGATTCACCATGGTCATGGATATTTAGTCTGCAGCCTGATGAAGTCACTAATGGCTATGCTGTACAATGTGTATACAGTACAGAAAATGCTTAAATTCCTTTGTCTTGGAAGTGTCGTTGCTATTTTCAGTTATGTATCAAGCATAGCTTTTCCTGAGGTCAGTATATTTGCAAAGTTGAAGTTTACTGTTTTGAGATGCATCTCTTTGGGTCAGCAAGTCCATGAGAAAAGAGGTCAAAGGTATCTCCAGTGACAATGAACTCAGAGGGAAGAATTCTTTCATTGTTTCCTAGCTCTCTCCTGCCATAGGCCATTGCTTCCTTTCTGGTGCTCAGTTTTAACTCTTTTAAAAACCGTCATCTCCATTTTCACTCCAGTACCTGCTTCCTTTTTTTTTTTTCAGAAAAGTTTTTTTTTATTTTTTCTCTCTTACATACAATTATAGGTATACATTCACATAGGTTATTATTCTTTTTTACATTCATCATTCTTATGCATTTGTCATTCCATTTACAGGATTATAACATACCGTTTGGGGTTGCTTTGTTTACCATCCCTTGCCTGTTTGATACCACTTTATTTTTCTTTTCTTTTCTCCCTCTCTCCTTTCTCTACATTCTTCCTTCCTCCTCTCCTTTCCTTCCTTCTTCCCTTACCTCTCTCCTACTCTTCTCTTCCCCTTCCTACCCTCTTTCTTTCTGTCTCTCTCCCTTCCACCTTCTTCTCCTTACCTCTATCTTACTTCCCTCCTCTTCCTCTCATCTCCCCTCCTCCTGTCCTCCTCTCTTCCTTTCTTTTCTGTTGTTGTAGGTGTCTCTTCCAGCTCTAAAAACACGCTCTCCATTTTCACTCAGGTACCCACTTCCTTTTGTCCCAGTCTTTGACTTACTGAGCAGAGCCCTCTTCAATCAGTTAGAACAAGTCTCTTAAGGTGTATGAAACATCAAATGGTTGGCAAATTTTGGGAGTTGAAGTCCATCCACACATTGTGGAGACTGAGAAAGATTGAGCTGAGCAGAGTTTTCCAGATCTTGATTACTTAAGACTGTGTGGACTTCTAGAATTGCTGAGTCACAATAGAATTTGGGGATTTGAAGTCCACTTATCCTAAAACTGGTGGTTGGAGAATTCTGAGAATGGAAATCCACATGTCTTATTTTTCAAAAAAGATTTATTTTATTTTAATATAAACCAATACATTTTCCATTAAACAGTGTGTCATCTGAGTACAAATATTTTGTGCAATAACAATTAAATTTACAATCATATTAATTATTTAATCTATTCCTAGCTTAATACCAATACCTTAAATGTCTTAATACTATAACAATCCTCTTCTTGCTTTAACTCTATTCATTATGTTAACTCTATTGATACATTTTCTATATTTTACACAACTACATTTACTTTTAATTCTCATATTTATTCTCTAACCATTGATAAAATGATTCCCATATAGTATAATAATCAGTTTGTTCTTTATTTTTAATTGCCAGTGTTAATCTGTTCATTTCTGCACATTCTAATATTTTGCTAATCACATTCTCCTCTGTAGGAATCTCTTCACTTTTCCAATTTTGTGCAAATACAATCCTAGCTGCTGTTATAACATGAATAATCAAATATACATTTTCTTTACTATAACTTTCTGGTAAAATCCCTAACAGGAATATTTCAGGTTTGAAATCCACATATCTTAAAGCATGCTGGCTAGGGGAATTCTGGGAGTTGAAGTCCATACATCTTAAAATTGCCAAGATTGAGAAACACTGAGATAGAAAATAGATCGGCTGTGGCTCTGAATAAAACAGGTCATTTGCATTCTGATATTTTCTGGATACTGAGAGGAGTTATTAAACTTTTACTTTTAAGAGACTTTGGGTGGGAGGGGAGGAATTTCATGTAGGTAATAATGAAATGTTTTTCCCTGTCTTCAAATATATGCTAGCAAATGGGATTTGAAATCTTTAATTAAGTCAGCTCACAGACAAATGGACTTGATGACTGTCAGGTGAGTGTGCTGTAACCCATAAAGAGGAAGAAGAATTAGAATGAATTTCCAATCTTCTTGTTAAGATCTTTTCAAGGTCAAGGCATAGAAGCAATTTGAAAAATTGCTCACAGAATGCTGACAAGAATCAGTAATCAAGTTTTGCTACCAGACAGAAAAATGTAGCTGCCAAAGTTGCCCCTCATTCAGCACTAATTATTTGTTGGACCTACTATCACTAATGATGGGAAGGCCACCTCATGAACCACATATACTTGGGTTCAGTTTTGGAATACAGATAGATTCAGAACAACGTAAATATAAATCTTCAATCAACCATGAAATTCATTTGGTGACCTTGGTCTAATTAAAAACTAGATGTCCTTCAAATGGGCTGGATAATGGCTCCTGTTCTAGGTTGATTTTTAAGCCAACACATTTGAAAGGCATCTCCCTATAACCTGGATGGTAGCAAAATATGTGCATTGGCCATGAAAATAAAGCACCAACTGTTGGTGTGTTTGTTTGGGCTATTGGCTGTTGTAGGTTTGAGTTTGTGGTTTCAAATGGCACTAGGGGAGCCACAAAGAAAAAATACATACATACAAACATACTTATGTACATAAGGTAAGATAGGCTGAGTGACTAGCCCAAAGTCACTCAGGTGGCTTTTGTGGCTAAAGCAGAACTCATGGTCTCCTGGTATCTAGTCTGGTGCCTTAACCATTAGACCAGGACCTGCAATTTCATAAGAAAGGTGGAGGTGGACACTGTTGTTGTTTTTAGTTGTGAAGTCATGCCCTACCCATTGTGACCCCATGGACAATGTTCCTCCAGGCCTTTCTGTTTCCATCCTCCGGAGTCCATTTAAGCTCACGCTGACTGCTTTGGTTACTCCATCCAGCCACCTCGTTCTCTGTCGTCTCCCCCCCCCAATCTTTCCCAGCATGAGGCTCTTCTCCAGCGAGTCCTTCCTTCTCATTAGGTGGCCAAAGTATTTGAGTTCCCTCTTCAGGATCTGGCCTTCTAAAGAGTAGTCAGGGTTGATCTCCTCTAGGACTGACCGGTTGGATCGCCTTGCAGTCCAAGAGACTTGCAGGAGTCTTCTCCAGCACCAGAGTCCAAAGGCCTCAATTCTTTGGCACTCAGCCTTCCTTATGGTCCAACTTTCACAGCCATACATTGCAACTGGGAAAACCATAGACTTGACTATACATACTTTTTTGGGGGGCAGGGTGATGTCTCTGCTTTTTAGTATGCTGTTTAGATTTGCCATAGCTTTCCTCTCCAGGAGCAAGTGTCTTTTAATTTCTTGGAGGTGGACATACACCCTCTTATTAAAAGAATGGGGTGGTCAGCCCTTGGTATACATATAGCAGAACAAAATGGCTAGAACAGGGTTTGCCTATATTGATACCTTTTAGATGGGTAGACTCCAACTCCCAGAGTATTAGCCGGCATGCTGGATGGAGAAATCTGGGAGTTGAAGTCCACCCATTTGACAGCTGCCAAGGTTGAGAAATGTTGTGTTAGAGAGTGAAATAATGAATACTGTCTAGACAATTTGCTTTTGGGGAAGGAAGGCATGTAGTGAAATTCTTTTGTAACAACTTCATATTCTTTCCTACAATAAACTACTTATCTGCAGCTCCAAGTTCTTTGTATAATTGTCTCTGCATGCCTGGGGTGAAGTCTGACATCCAATAGAGAAGACCTACAGAGACCTGAATATTCTATAACTATGAACAGATTGTATGCATATGTTTATTAAGGGATTTGACATGGTTGCTTAATAGCAAGTGGTCTCAGGGTATGGAAAACTTTGCAGAGGATAGAAAAAAACAACATTATCTCATTATATAAATTAGAATATGATTTCAGTTTTAACAAGCTCTGATTTCTTTTTTCATTAAGAGTTGAGTGGCTACTAATGATGATAAGACAGTGGTACGTAGGGTGTATATGAATTTTCTTTTATTGTTCAGTCAGTTTTTCTGTATCTCACATGGCTTCTTATATGGGCCTTAAATCCCAAAGAAAAAAATTAAAAGGGAACTTTTCCATTAGCTTTCTTCTTAGTTTGGAAATGAGGGACACTCTGAAGACTTTGGAATGATGAAAATATATTAGCCAGCAGTCTCTATCAATTCCAACCAGAAATATAACCAAAAAAAAAAAAAAAAACTTTCAGGTTCCATGATGAGCTAGAAAAAGAGGCATTTCTTTTGTAAGGAAAAAAAAGACTTTTAAACATTTAGCAGTAGCAACAGAGACTTATATACCGCTCCATAGTATTTGACAGCATTATCTAGAGCTAGGCAGTTTATAATGAAGAAGCATTCTTGGCATATGTGTGTGTGTGTGTGTGTGTGTGTGTGTGTACACACGCAACAATCTGGGTCCTCATTTTACCAACCTTGGAATGATGGAAGGCTGAGTTAACCTTGAGCTCCACCAGGATCGAACTGCAGACTATGGGCAGAGTTTGCTCGCAATGCTGCATTCTAACCACTGCACCACCAGGGCTCCTCAAATTTACAAAACAAATTTTGGAATAGCATTACACCAAACAACTTTTTCTTCTAGCATCTCTCCTTCCCCTCCTTATTTATAGTGTGGGAAACAAAATAAAACTCTTGGTGTTCCTATGGTTCTTCTTTTGCATAGTCTATGCTGATGATCATTCAAATAATAATAGGGGTAGGTCTCTTTGTTTCATATGCAAACTAATCATGCATGATGATCATGGTCCTAAATTAGGGAAGGAAAGTATGCAATAACTCTTTAGGTAAGCACCTTGACTCATGTTCACAGATGATGCGGTGACTCCAGAGGCTTTCAGCTCAGGTAGCATCTATGGCCGTGATGACGAACCCAGAGGTGGCATGCAGAGCCCTCTCTGTGGGCATGTGTGCTGTCGCCAGCTTCTCTTCTGGTTTCCGGTGTGCCGGCCAGCTGGTGTTTGCGTGCCGGAAAATGGCCCCAAAATGCCTGAAAATGGGCGAAAATGGCCAAATAACAGCCATTCACGTGATGGCCAGATGATCTTCAGGTTTCTGACACTTTGGTGTTCCGGTGCACGCACACACACACATGCACACATGTTCTGGTTTGGGCACTCAATGCCGAAAAGGTTCACCATCACTAATATATGGGATTTCAAGAGATCCCACCAATGAAACAATGCAAGCAACTCTCATATTTGTGTACTCAGATAACTATAATAATAGCATTTAGACTTATACTGCCCATAGCACTTTACAGCACTCTCTGGGCAGTTTACAATGTAAGCTATTGTTAGCCTATTGCTCCCAAAATATGGAACCTTGTTTTACCTACCTCAGAAGGATAGAAAGCTGAGTCAGTCTTCAGCCCCATCAGGATCAAACTGAAGGCTATGGGCAAAGTTTGCCTGCAATGCTACATTCTAACCACTGTGCCACCAGGATTCCTGTGCCATCTTTGAATCCAGATAAAAGCGAACATGATAAAAGTTTGCTTTCTTTTCTTTTTTAAAAAGTTGCAAACATTTTCTTGAAGTCTTAGACCCTGCTGTTGTTCACATTCCTTTGGAAATGACTGTGGATTTGCTTCCAAAAGCTCCTTGAACTACCACCCATTCTTGACAGAGTGCCTAACTGTTACAAATCAGCGTTTCTTACTCCCTCAGCTGCAAAGTATTGGCGCACAGCCTAACTATGCTCAAATATTCTAAACAGCTGGGCTTTTCTCACTGTTGGACTGGCATGCTGCACCAATGACAGCTAGGATGATCTCAAGGATGATCTGATCGAAAAGACTCCATATGGGCCCGGTGAGCAACGTAACTATCTTAACACCTGGTCTGTATGTCTCTTGACGTTTCCATCAGGCGAGAGAGAAGAAACCATGCCAACTTTATACCACTCATAATAAAAATTAGAACTTCCCAGTGTCCTATTCATTTTTATTTTTTTTTAAAGTATTGTGCCGTATAACAGCCTGCTGCTCTGGGATAAAAACTTCACTGCAAAGGTAAAATAAGAATATGATTAAACTATGCAGCTAGGAACAAAATCCTGTCTTTTGGACCTTGCATTCCTCTGAAGCAGTTGTGGGTTCCAAATAAATGTTATGTCTGTGCACAAGTGTTTCCACATATGCATATATACACTATATTGCCAAAAGTATTCGCTCACTTGCGTTTACTTGCATATGAACTTACTATAAGTGACATCCCTAATCCATAGGGTTCAATATGACATCGGTCCACCCTTTGCAGCTATAACAGCTTCAATTCTTCTGGGAAGGCTGTCCACAAGGTTCAGGAGTGTGTTTATGGGAATTTTTGACCATTTTTCCAGAAACGCATTTGTGAGGTCACACACTGATGTTGGATGAGTTTACGTGACCTACCAATTCGTGGCTGAGTTGCTGTCATTCCCAAATGCTTCCACGTTCTTATAATACAGCTGACAGTTGACTGGAACATTTAGAAGTGAGGCAATTGCACAACTGGATTTGTTGCACAGGTGGCATCCTATCACAGTTCCACACTGGAATTCACTGAGCTCCTGAGAGTGGTCCATCCTTTCACAAATGTTTGTAAAAACAGTCTGCATGCCTAGGTACTTGATTTTAGACACCTGTGGCCATGGAAGTGATTGGAACACCTGATTATGATTATTTGGATGGGTGAACGAATACTTTTGGCAATATAGTGTGTATATATGTGTATATATATACATATAATATTATATCACAGTGTGTGTGTGTGTGTGTGTGTGTGTGTGTGTGTGTGTTCCCCTCGGTAAAAGAGGAACTAAAGAAGATGTGTGTGTGTGTGTGTGTGTGTGTGTGTGTATGTGTGTGTGTTTGTTATATAACATGAATCAGAGCAGGACATGCCAGTCAGTGTGGACAAATGTGCAGCAGCATGTGACAACTTCACCCTCCTTATCAACACAAAGAAGACTGAAGTAATGCATCAGCCAGCCCATCACTAAGAGCCCACCATCACAGTGAAAGGACAAATGCTGCAAGCAGTGGACCAATTTACATACTTTGACAGCATCCTCTCCTGTGCAATGACAATTGACATTGAGATCAACTGCAGAATTGCGAAGACAACCTCTGCATTTGGCAGACTACTGACCAATGTGTGGGACCCCCTTTTGCTATAAAGTTCAAAGTCTACTGAGCAGCAGTGCTAACTACCATGATGCATGTCAGTGAGAATTGGACTGCATACAGGAGGCACGCTAAGCAATTGAACCACTTCCACACGACCTGCCTCTGTAAACTTCTGAGGATCTGGTGGCAGGACAAGGTGCCAGGCACAGAAGTCCTCTCCAGAGCAGGCCTGCCATCCATTCACACTCTGCTGATGAAAGCCCAGACATGCTGGGCAGGCCATGTTGCAAGGATGCCAGGCCATTGACTTTTGTGAAGCTAACCTTACCTTTATATATAACAGCGGTACCTAGCTTTGTCTCTTGGATGAGTTCCTAGCACAACCAGAAACCTGTGCTAACCTATTTTTTAAAATCTACTTCATTGGAGGTTGCTACTTTTTCCAAGTAAGTTGGCAAATTGATTCAGACGTGGTTTTAAGATTATTCTATGCCCCACTTCCTCCCCCACAGGTTTTTAATTATATTTTTGGAAATAAAAAAGTTTACAAGTATATCATACACCAGGAGCCTCAGTGGTGCAGGGGTTAGAATGCATAATTGCAGACTAACTCTACCCGCAACCTGGAGTTCGATCCTGACAGGGCTCAAAGTTGACTCAGCCTTCCATTCTTCCGAGATTGGTAAAATGAGGATTTGTGCCTAAGTGTAAAATAGCAATAGCAATAGCATTTAGACATATAGTGCTTCATAGTGCTTTTACAGCCTGCTCTAAGAGGTTTACAGAGTTAGCATATTGCCCTCAACAATCTGGGTCCTCATTTTACCCACCTCGGAAGGATGGAAGGCTGAGTCAACATTGAGCCTGGTGAGATTTGAACTGCCAAATTCAACTGCAGTCAGCAGAACTAGCCTGCAGTATTGCATTCTAACCACCTAACTTTTCTCACCACTGGATTGCATTTTGTTGGATAGGGCCCAGTGTTCAAGTCTGTCAACATCCTTAGAATCTTGAGTCTATCTTCTAAAGTGTTGGCTATTCCTCCCAGCTTGGTGCCAGCTGCATATTTGATGAGTTCCCCTTCTATCTTTTCATCTAAATTATTTATGAAGAAATTGTAAAATTGTTATAATTGATTTTGTTGCTCTGTTGGCTCATATGACCCATTTCCCAAACAACCAGCTGAGACAAAAGCAATGAAATTGTACTCAAAAGTAGGGTGAATTTTGAACGCTTTTGCAATACGTCATCTTATAAAAAGAAACCAAGATTTATAAAGGAGAAATGCAACATTTGATTTAATTACCAAACTCAAAAATGACCAAGAATCAATCTATCCAGTACAACTTTCTCGAGAGGGGATAGTTGTTTGAGAAGTTTGTAAGAAATAATATAACTAAGGTTATGTTAGACCTGCAAATACGATGAGCAACTAGTTTTTTGTGAATATGCCCATAAAATGTATTTGGGCTCTTAATAGCCAATGTGATTTATTCTTTGTCTGCACAGGGTAGGTTAGCTTTCTGTAATTATGTCATCTCTATGTTGGCAGTATAAGCATTGTTCTGTGTGACAGATTGCAGTGACTTTTACTTTAGTCCTAAATCAGTTGCTTGAAGGCTAGATAGTTTTGGATGCTCTCTGTTACTGTGCCTCTTTATGGCAGCTTCTGCTATAGTGGCAAGACTCAGAATGATCTCCCACAGAATTAAAAGTCACCCGCTGAGTAAAGAGTAGTCTTCAAAATCAATAACAGAAACAAACCTCTGTAGGCAGATTGAAAACATTAGTCACAAATCATGCATCATGGAAGGAAGCAGTAGAAAGTGAAGTTTTTTTTGGCATACCAAACCTGTGACACGAGACATTTTGAGCAGAAATTAATAATATCTCCAATTCTGTCTGCTTGTCTTTTCTGAACTTTCTTGACCGGCACACCACTCCGTCTCCTCTAGAAATTTAGCATAGAAAACTTGTGATAAATCTTTGGTTTCTGGCAAGAGTCACATCCTACTTTATTTATTGCCAAAGAAAACAATATAGTCGTTTTTGTTAGAGCTTAGAAGGAGAAAAAAGCATCCCATCTGATCTTTTTTTTTTTTCCTAACAATGCATTCTTCTTTAGCATCATTCATTTTAGAACCATAGACTCAAAGGACTGGAAGGGACCTCGGAGGTTCTGGTCCAACCCCTTGGCCAAAGCAGGAGTCTTATGCCACCAATCAAATGGCTGTCCAAGTGATGGAGCACGCACAGTTGCGGGAGGCAAGCCATTCCACTGATTAATTGTTCCGACTGTCAGAAAACTTCTCCTTAGATCTCTTTTTCACAAGCTTTCACCTATTACTTCTTGTCCTGCCTTCTGGCGTCCTAGAAATTAAGTCAATTCTAGTAAAAATTCTGCTAAAATTTACATATTTATAAAAAAATAAAGGTACCTTGGCTAGATTGCATCCTTGCTTAGTAACAGCTGGAGGAGAGCAATCTGCAGCACTGCTATGGGATTATTTTCTGTTACAGCTCAGTAGTTTGTACCAGATCAGCAACATTCAGAGCTTTCTTGAGACACGATAACTGCTGTTCCATCTAGAACAAAAACAGTTTCTAACAGTAACTCTGACTTTCATTTAGTGTTTTCAACTAAAGACATTTAAAATATTGGCTATCTATTGCCTTGAACAGACAACCAACTGCTTGAGAGCTTTCAATACAGATATTTTTTTTTAAAAAAAAGGAAGAAATGAACATGGGGATAAATTTAAAAGAATTCTCCTTTGGCAATGGAGAAGCTCTTATAGTTTCAGCAAAACCATAGAGCAATGCTGACCTTCCTAGAACATTCTCTGTAGAAGTTCATACTGAAGCACAGGGGTGTCAAATTCAATTTCATTGAAGTCCGCATCAGGTTGTGTTTGAACTCAGGGGGCCGGGGTGGGTGTGGCTAGCCTGACATCCCTCATGTCAGGGGCACCTGTGGCCCAAGCACTCTGTCAGTGAAAACAGTTTCCTGAGTTCCGTTTTTGGCTGGGACAGCCTCCTGCAACCCTCTGCTGGCATAAACAGAGTTCAGGAGGGCCATGCATGGCCCTTGCAAACTCTGTTTTCAGCTGGGATGGCCTCCTGCAACCTTCTGCCAGCGAAAACAGAGCTCCGGAGGGCCACACACACCATGGGCTGGTTCTTTACTGTTTCCAGAGTAGCCCCATAGGCCAGATCTAAGCACTTTGTGGGCCAAATCTGGCTTGACACCCTGCTGCAGCATGTTTTCCTAGATGGTTTTGGACTTTGCTTCCTAAGAAATGTCTTCCAATGTGCCTGGAAGAGAACAAATCACATGCTGAGCATGAGTTCTTATGTCCTTAGAAATATATTCCATTTTTTTAATGCAAATCCAGGAAATGGTTTATAAGATTCAGGATTCAATATTATTTCCAGCAACTTTTTCAAATGTTTTCACAATTGCACATTACCAGAACCTGAGAGGAATGAGGACAGAAATGGATGGTGCCAAAGTTTATTTTTTTATATATTTATCCCATATTTATTACTTTATAAGTAATTCAAGGCAGCAATAGCAATAGCCCTTAGATGTATATGCCACTTCACAATGCTTTACAGCCCTCTCTAAGTGGTTTATGGAATCAGCATATTGCTCCCAAAAATCTGGGTTTACCCACCTTGGAAGGATTGAAGGCTGAGTCAACCTTGAGCCTGCTGAGATTTGAACCGCCGCCAGCAGTTAGCAGAAATACCCTGCAGTACTGCATTCTAACCATTGCGTCACAGTGGCAGCAACCATACATAAAACTTCTTCCTCCTATTTTCTCCACAACTGTAGAGTGACTTGAACTGAGGGAGAGCAAATGACACAAAATCACCCAGCCAGCCTTGGTGCTTAAATTGGGACTAGAACTCACAGTCTCCTGGCCATTGACTCAGAAACATCCAGCCACCTTTGGTGCCTAAGGAGGGACTAGAACTCACAGTCTCCTTAGCTCAAATATACTCAGCCAGCTTTCATGCCTTAGGCAGAATTAGAACTCATTGTTTCCTGGTTTCCAGGTCAGCACTTTGACTGCACCAAGTCGCCTCTCTTATTCACCTTTTCCCCATCATGTACTCAACATGATGTTGATTAACTGAAATTGTAATGCAGACAATCAAAGGAAAGGGGTTGACTATACATATTAATACACAGGGCTTGTAGCTCCCTTTCAGGCATTGCCTGTTGGCTTTCAGTATTTGTTCAAACCTCAGTTGAATACATCAATTTATGCTTCAGTGCTATAATGCCCTGGTCTCTGGTTTAAATGAATCCCAAGGGGGAAAATGTTTTCCTACTTTACTCATGAGAATAATAAATTTCCCTGAAATTCACTTAGCTCTGTAAAGAAAGACAAAAATAGAAAGTCATTTCATTCTCATCAAAGTGAATAAGAATAAAAGGGTGATGAACAAAGTTTAAAAAAAAAAATGCTAGCATTTTAACCAAAGCAGAATCGTTATTATACTACCGTATATACTCGAGTATAGGCCGACCCGAATATAAGCCGAGGCACCTAATTTTACCACAAAAAACTGGAAAAGTTATTGACTCGAGTATAAGCCTAGGTTGGGAAATGCAGCAGCTACCGGTAAATTTCAAAAATAAAAATAGATACCAATAATGTTTTTGAATATTTATTTCAAAGAAAAACAGTAAACTAGCGGTGTATTCAATGAAATACTTCACTCACCTCATGATGCTGATGTCCCGCTGTGATGATGATGTCCCATGCAGCTGCGGGAGCGATGTCCCGCCTCCTATGACACACAGCACAGTGATTCCTATCATTGGATCACTGTACCAGAGGAGGTGGGACATCGCTATGTGGCTGCTTGCCATAACAAGGAGGAGTGGGCATCGTTGCAGAGCGGCAGGAGGGGGAAGAAGGGAATCGTAAGACAGCCCTGCATTACAGAACGTGAGGGGGGGATGGTGCGGTGTGCGCTGCGCGGCAAACTGACACAGAGGGAGAGGAACTCACAGGGGCACCGGGCCATTCACGAGTGTCACCCCAGCGCCCAAGCGCAGCCCGCCCCTTTTTTTCCTCCATTTCGGGCAAATTTTTCACTGACTCGAGTATAAGCCGAGGCGGCTTTTTTCAGCCCAAAAAGTGGGCTGAAAAACTAGGCTTATACTTGAGTATATACAGTATATAGAAATAGCAAGCCAGGTATATATATATATATATGTATATGTATAGTATATGTATACGTATACGTATACTATACATATACATATACATACACATATACACATATACACATACACACATACACATATCATATACCTTATATCATTATCATATTATCTCTTTATCTAATCTTCTATCTATCGATCGATCGATCGATCAATCGACCTACCTACCTACCTACCTACCTACCTACCTAGCTAGCTAGCTAGCTAGCATCTAGCTAGCATCTAGCTAGCCATCTAGCTATCAATTGTCTGTCTGTCTATCTATCATCTATCACTAACATCTCTATCTATCTATCTATCTATCTATCTATCTATCTATCTATCTATCTATCTCTCTATCTATCTATCTATCTATCTATCTATCTATCTATCTATCTATCTATCATCTATCATCTATCTATATCTATATCCATATCCTTATACATATCCATATCCATATCCATATCCATATCCATATCCATATCCATATCCATATCCTATCCATATCTATATCATATATATATATATATATATATATATATATATATATAATCTCCATCTAGCTAGCTAGGTATCAATCATCTATCTCTACCTATCATCTATAGGATTTCCTTCTCTCTTCAGATTTTTCTTTCTTTCTTTTTACTCATTTGTGTTTTGTTTGAGCTTCAACTCTTTAATCAGTGTATACATATTTATTTTGTGAAGTGTAGCAATAGTTTAGGGTGATCTTTTGAGCTTCCTGTTGGCTTGCAAATATTGCCACATCTGTGCCTTAAGTGACATTTATCATTTATCACAATTATCATTACAGGTGAGTTAGAAAGAATACCCACTGCTGATATATGTGACATTATCTGGCTTTTCAGGGAAAAGCTCATGAAACACCCACTGCCTCCATCCCACTCCTATTAACAAAAACAAACTGAAACAAAGAAGACTGTCTTTTTGGGGGCGGGGGATTGATTCTTTTGTTATATAGAAGCGTTTGATTTATTAGAACAAACTTTTCTTGTGGCCCAGGAGACATTAGGAAGCGACAATAGGCCATTGTCAATTGACAATGGGCAATTCTCTGTCAACCTTTTTATTTATGGAATAATTATCCCCACTTATTAAAACCTAGGTTGAAAATAAAAGAAACTTCAACCTTGTTCCTTTTGAAAAAGGCTGTGCTATGAAAAGCAGTTTCCCCATTACCATCCCCTCTGCTTCTGAAACAATGGATAAAAATTCTCAGGAAGGTGGACAAACTACATTGTGTGTGATATCTTCAGGTAATTAAATCAATACATATGTATCATATACACAGATAAGCATATCCAGGTAAACCTCTACTTACAACCACAATTGAGCTCAACATTTCTGTTGCTAAGTGAGAATTTTGCCCCATTTTACGACCTTTCTTGTGATAGTTGTTAAGTGAATCTCTGCAGTTGTTAGTGTCGTGGTGGTTAAGTGAATCTGGCTTCCCCGTTGACTTTGTTTTGTCAGAAGGTCATGAAAGGGGATCATGTGACCAAGGGGATGCTGTAATGGTCATAAGTGTGAGAAGTGGTCCTAAGTAACTTTTTTTCAGTGCCATTGTAACTTTGAACAGTTGCTAAATGAACTGCTGTAAGTTGAGGACTACTTGTACTCCTCTCTGAATAGACAGTAGATGAGCAGATAAGTCCTACAAGATTGACCTGATCTTATTGTCAGCTTTGCAAGGTAATTCAGATACTGAGGGTACTAACTCTATCTCTATTGTAAGATTACACAGTCTGTGTGTGTGTGTCTCTCTGTGTGTGTCTGTGAAAAACATAGTTGGGCAACAGCTTTAGAAGATCTTGGAGGAAATAGATTATCTGGATCTATGGAGATGAGAATATATGTCTGTCTGTCTGTCTGTCTGTCTTGGTGGAGCCAGGATGGCAGTGATACATCCTGTTCCCCTAAAAATAAGACCTCTCTGGGTAATAACCCAATTGGGTTTTGAGTGCATGTGCTAAAATAAGTCCTCCCCTGAAAATATCTGCCCCACACAAAATATTTAAGCGCATGCGCAGACATTCCCCACCATTTCTATGGTTGCTTGCCGCACAAACAACATGTGAGGAGACAAGGCCAGAGGGTGGGGAAAGGAGGAGGGAAATGCCCCACACATCCTTACCTAACAGCCACTCCCACAACCCCAGCCATTGTGCCCCTTCTGTCACGCTAATGGCTGCTGCAAAAAGAGTGGCAGACCCAGCAATGTGCCTCGCTGATGCAACAGTGCAACACAGCAGCAGCC
Organism: Thamnophis elegans; assembly: GCF_009769535.1. Lineage (NCBI taxonomy): Eukaryota > Metazoa > Chordata > Lepidosauria > Squamata > Natricidae > Thamnophis > Thamnophis elegans. The sequence goes on from NC_045552.1 coordinate 41,960,294, forward strand.
ATGAGGTGACCATGCCTGTCACCTCCTGCATCTCTAAAATAATAAGACCTCCCTGAAAATAAGGCCAAGTGCTTATTTCAGGGGTCAAAAGAAAAGAAGCCCTGTCTTATTTTTGGTGAAACTCTTTGATTTCTCCTCAACCTATAATATCATGACTAGCGATATTCTTCCTTGGCTCTGTGGTGGTGATTGAGAGTGAGAGACATCATATTGTTCTGGTTGTCCTTCACACTCAGTATTAATTTGGTGGAGAGATTGAACCTCTAAACCCCTCTCCCCATCTATGTGGTTCTTCAGGTATCAATACTTTTGCGCCTGACATTTAATAGAAACCGTTGGGTGGAGTCATCCATGAATCATCAATATCCATACAGAAACCATTGGATGACATATATGTACAGTTGTATACATATGTACATACTGTATTATGTATAATGATATCCAATTGTACATCATATGTACAGTTGTATAATTGTATGGGTCTGCGTGGGAAGGAACATGTCCATTTACTCCCCACAACCCATCTATTCCTGGGGTCTTCTGAGTGTCACAGCTCCTGCTTGACAAGAACAGGACAGCATTAGATTGGGAGACCCTTCAAACAGTTTCTTATTCCCTACTTGTAAAGTGAATGGACTGCTATAAATCACTTTCTGTGGGGCTGCCCTTGAAGACCGTTCCTTGCAAACCCATGGCTTTTTATGAGCTGCATGAGCTACTATTTGTGACATTACTCTACGGTCCATAAAACATGCCTTTTAAAATTTCATCGAACATGCCCAGGCTGATTTTGTATATGTACGTATATATTCTTTCCCCATTAAGCCTTTTCTGTGCAAATTTCCAATCATAATAAATAAACTGCAATCTCACTGGGGTAGAAGTGAATTTCATCCAGGTGCATATTCTTTATAAACAGATTAGCAAATATTAGTACCAGGTGTTCAAGGATGGGTATGCTAATGACACAGAAAATAGCATCAGAGTTCCAGTTGGTTTGGATATTTACTTCAGGATTGTCAGGGCCTCTCTTTCAAATGCTTGGCACTCCAGATGCTAAGCGTATCAACAGCAGCCCTGGTTTCTCAATATTCAGATCACAACTAGCCTACTGGGTAGAGAGGTTTCCCATGCTTGCTTCTCCAAAGTTTAAAATGATTTTTAATTCCAAATTCTTTATTAGGAATTACATTTTTGCCACAATCACACCTCAGTTTTGCTTTAGCTTTACACCAAGTTAGATATACAAGCATGGGCAACTAAGAGGAAACATAACAGATTACTAGAGTTGGAAGGGACTTTGTAGGTCACTTAGTATGATCCCCCACTGAAGCAGGAGAGCCGACATCATTTCTGACAGATGGCAGTCCAGTCTCTTCTTGAAAGCTTCCAGTGATGAAGCTCCCACAATTTCTGAAGGCAACTTCTGTTCCATTGGTTGATTGTTTGGTCAGAAAATTTCTCCTTATTTCCAGGTTGAATATCTTCTTGCTCAGTTTCCATCCATTTTTCCTTGTCTGGCAATTAGATGCCTTGGAAAATAGCTTGCCCCGCTCCTCTCTGTGGCAGCCCCTCAAATATTGGAAGACTACTATCATGTCTCCCCTGATCCTTCTCTTCACTACACTAGACATATTTACTTATTAGACTTATATACCGCTTCATAGGGCTTTCAGCCCTCTCTAAGCGGTTTACAAATTTTTTAGCAAATTGAGTCAGCAACTTGCACTAGACATACCCAATTCCTGCAACTGTTCTTCATATGTTTTAGCCTCCAGTCCCCTAATCATCCTGGTTGCTCTACTCTGCACTCTTTCTATATCATTTATCTTCATCTTTTGGTTTCTATTATTAGTGGCTATATGGAAAGACAACAGATAAAACAGTTACTTTTCTCAGTGTTATTTAGGGACATACCTTACACATATTTCAAGCTTTCATGCAGAAGCCCAGAAAATAAAATAAAAAAGAGACAGACAATGAACAGACAATTTTCTCTATATAGTCAATAATAGTAAAGGCAGCAAATGCTACATTTACTTTAAAATAAATGTCGATAATAATCAGTCTCTTCCGCTGTGGGAGCTACAGTGAGAAGTTCAAAGGTTTCCTTCAAATTCAGGTTGGGTAAAAAGCTTACAAGACTCTAATAATGAACTGCTGCAGGATAGGAAAAACCCATCTTTTTAAAGAGATAGATGGGGGGGGGGGAATCTATCATAAGTAATATACAGCAGTAATTCTTTTTGTCAACTGTAAAGAATTTAACAGGGGTGTGTGGATCAGCTAAGATCCAATCTGAAATTGGGTTTCAAGATTCAAAGTTTCTTCTGGTTCAATTCAAAATTTGTATTTGCAGTTTTGATGGCAAGAAGTTTTGATTCAAACTGAATTGAGTGTCAATTCTGGAGGGAAAAAAATCAATTGCGTACTATAACAGACAAACATTAAAATGCCTGTAGCCCATCTTTGATGGATTGATTGCCTAATGGGACTGTAGACCAGTTACATGACATTTGTCCCACAAAGTACAGCAGATAGTTTCAATAATTATTTTAAAAATCCCCATCACCTCTTCCTAGGCAAGAGATAGGACACAAAAGTCCTCCAATTTGTCAAAGTATCAATAGAAAAATTGTGCTAAATGAATATAAGGAAAAGGTTCCCCTCACACATATGTTCTAGTCATTCCCGACTCTAGGGGGTAGTGCTCATCTCTGTTTCAAAGCCGAAGAGCCAGCACTGTCCGAAGACGTCTCCATGGTCATGTGGCTGGCATGACTAAATGCCGAAGGTGCACAGAACACTGTTACCTTCCCACCAAAGGTGGTCTCTATTTTTCTACTTGCATTTTTATGTGTTTTCGAACTGCTAGATTGGCCAAAGCTGGGACAAGTAATGGGAGCTCAATCCATTATGCGATGTTATGGATTTGAACTGCCGAACTGCTGACCTTTCTGATGGACAAGGTCAGCATCTTAGCCACTGAGCCCTTTTTGAATGAATATAGGATGTGTCTTTTTTCCACCCTTTTTAAAAAAAAGTTTAGAAGTAAGCCCTTATTATCTTCTAAACTGGAAGATAATTTTTGATTGCCAGATTTGTGAATTGCTTCTACAAAAAAAGTCTGACAACTATGTAGATTATATTATAATATACAGAAAGAATCTGCTTAATGCAGACGAAGTCTAATTGCCACCATCTTTTCTAATTTGCTCAGTGTGTATATATGAACCAGCCTAAACAAATCCTAGCAGAAAAGAGAGAAACTTAAAAGCGTAATTTTCATACGTGCTTTGGATGAACCATTCCCCTGGTTACTTATATCAAAAGCAGACCATCATAATATCACTTACAAACTTTTTGATACAGAAGCAGAACTGCCACAGTTAAGATGCTAAGATCCCAAAAAGTTTGCCATTCCTTCAAATCTCTCAGAAATTCAAACATTTGATTCAGTGCCTTGAATCATTACGAAGATGCAATTCAGATATACAGAGGGTTGTATATAATTGAATTATTTAGCACATGTATTGCTAATATGGAAATCATGGAAAATAATTGAGATATAACCACAACTGCCGATGGATGAATCTGTGATCTCTCTCATATCCATGTACCATATTGTTGCATGCTATTATATTCTAATAATCTCTGGAGATCAGCCTGATGGAGAAAGTGTTTATTTTTTCATTCTAAACGAAACCAGATTTCTAAGAAATAGAACCAAGCAATAATTACATTTCATTGAATAATGAAGTTACCATTTTATCAGTACCTTTTGTTTGCTGCTCCAAGGTCATTTTATACAATACAATACAATAGCAGAGTTGGAAGGGACCTTGGAGGTCTTCTAGTCCAACCCCCCTGCCTAGGCAGGAAACCCTATACCATTTCAGACAAATGACTATCCAACATCTTCTTAAAGACTTCCAGTGTTGGGGCATTCACAACTTCTAGAGGCAAGCTATTCCACTGATTAATTGTTCTAACTGTCAAGAAATTTCTCCTCAGTTCTAAGTTGCTTCTCTCCTTGATTAGTTTCCACTCATTGCTTCTTGTTCTACCCTCAGGTGCTTTGGAGAATAGTTTGACTCCCTCTTCTTTGTTACAACCCCTGAGATATTGGAACATTGCTATCATGTCTCCTCCTAGTCCTTCTTTTCATTAAACTAGACATACCCAGTTCCTGTCACCGTTCTTCATGTTTTAGCCTCCAGTCGCCTAATCATCTTTGTTGCTCTTCTCTGAACTCTTTCTAGAGTCTCCACATCTTTTTTACATTGTGGTGACCAAAATTGAATGCAGTATTCCAAGTGTCCTTACCAAGGCATTATAAAGTGGTATTAACACTTGATCTTGTTTCTATCCCTCTGTTTATGCAGCCTAGAACTGTGTTGGCTTTTTTTGGCAGCTGCCGCATACTTCTGGCTCATATTTAAATGGTTGTCCATTTTTTAATAAAGATATTTATTTATTTATTTATTTATTTATTTATTTATCATATTTGTATTGCTGCTGATGTCACAAAAGTATGATTCAGGGTAGCATAAAACAATTTTGCAATGAAAGCTATTGTTCTCCTCCATCACCACGAAAGAGCTGAGTGTTAAGTGATTTGCTTAAGCAAATTCAGTCTTTCCCTATTCATCACCAATTTTTTAGCCATTATGTTTCAGCTGTTTTCATTTAAAGTTGCTTTTCCATAGCTTTTCAGGAAAAAAATTGTTGAATTTACCATAAATTCAGCTTGCTTTCAAGTTCGCACTTATGCTGTTGCAACCATTATCATCTCTAAGCTTGCCAAATAACCAGGGTGGGGGGAGGGTGAGATGGAATGTAGTTCCAGACATCACAAAGAGGAGCCGTGAGAGCCAAGGACACTTCAGCAGGTGCTTGCCAAGACTAAAGACTTTTTCTCATAACAATATAGTGACACTCAATTGGACAATGTGACCTGAACTAATAGGGGGAAGGAAGAATCTGATACTTTAATTATGTGGATTGGGGCAGGAATTAGATAGATCTGGTTTTGCCCTCATCAGTGCTGAAATGATGTATTCAATAAAGTTTTGCATTTAGAGATTGGAATGTCTTGACCATGCTTGCTTTAGTTGGCTTTGTCAGTTGGAACATTGACACCTACTTTGTTTTCCACTGAAGTTCACTCTCTGTATTCAGGTTTCAATCAGCTAGAAAGAAGTGATGGGCTTTATTTTGCCTGACACAATAGGTGGGTACAACAGGGTTTTTTTAATGAGTAGATGGAGGCCTTAAAGGTCAAGCTGATGAAACCAAAATTATATTTTCTTAACATTTTGCTCATCATAAATAATATGTGCTCGTTTCTCCCGGGTCTTATGCCCAAAACATGTCCAAAATAAAGACTTAATTCAATTACTGATGGCTGTTAGATTTATAATCATACAACCACTGAAAACGAAAGAATATATTTATTTGAGTCGGTGATATTGAAAAGAAATCCAGCCAATGGAACAATGTACCACATCACAAAAGCTCTTGATTAATTAAGAGCCCTGTTTTGTTTTCTTTGTCTAGTCACCATTTCTTAACTATCAAATTGGTATATTACCTTTATGTGTACATATGTCTTCTTGAATAGAGAGGCTGAGCATGGATGCCTTAAATATTTTTATTTCCAGGTATGGAGAGGTATTAATTCACAACTTTTTGTTTTGCTTCTGTTTTGTTCATTACTTTGCATTTTGCTTGTTTCAATAAAAGAGAAAGATGATGCATGGCATTGTATCTATGGGGTAGAACTGGGGATTACAATTGCACTTATAACCGTTTGTTACTTATGGTGGGGGCAGTGAGCCCTTAGTGAAGTCTTGAAATAGATTATTATTTTTGAAAAATATAAATCCAGATGAAATGACAGTACATTTACGTGCACATTATCTTTGCCTGTGTACTCCCATGGAGCATCTGTCTTCAATCCTGCTGAACTCTGACAAGATTTCTCATAAGCATAAAAATTGAGCAAATTCCTGATGCAGACTAATCAGATTCCCGTTGACAAGCTGAGCAATTTTTCTATTTTGGGCGTGATGACATGTTCATCTTTCTTGATCAAGTCATGAGTAATAGATGAGACATCTTTCACCATTATTCCCACCCTGAGAATTATCCACCTGATCTTGTGCTTGTTACTATTTGCCTTCTTCTAATAGAACCTGAAAAGTCAGCAATACATATGAATATATTCATATACTGGTCAATTTTCTAAAAATGGAGAACTTGGCATTATTTAAAGAGGTATGGTGAAATATGTTTGTATATTGTTACTTATAGCCTATTGAACAATCAAGTATTGACTTTTTTGTGTATGCAATTTACTTAGGTTCAGGAACAATGAAATGAAAATGAAATGTTATTTAGGTATTGCAGTGGAGACTTAGATATGTTATTGTCCATGGTACTGAAATGTCAGATACACTGATCAGCATGTTTTCCAAATGTGTAGGCTTCAACTCCTAGATTACAGGTAGTTCTCAAGTTATGACCACAATTGAGCCCCAAATTTATGTTGTTAAGTGAAACATTAATCTTGTTAAATGAAATGTTTGTTAAGTGAGTTTGCCCCAATTTATGACTTTTCTTGCCAAAGTTGTTAAAGGAATCATTGCATTTGTTAGGTTAGTAACATGTTTGTTACTAACTGAATCTGGATTCCCCTTTGACTTGGCTTCTCAGAAGGTCGCAAAAGCAGATTGTGTGACCACAAGACACCACCACCATCATATATATGAGTCAGTTGCCAAGCATCTGAATTCTGATCATGTGACCATGGGAATGCTACCACTGTTATAAATGAAAAACGGTCATGTCACTTTTCCAGAGCTGTTGTAACTTTGAAGGTCACTAAATGAACTGTTGTAAGTTAAAACTCTCTGTATTCAGGATTCAGTGATGGCTGTTGTTCTGACCCCCCTCTTTCCACACCAAAGCACATTACGAGCCAGAGATAAATTACGGCATTTAATTAATAGACAAACAGGTCCCTGGTAGCAACCCAGCGCAGACAAGCTTGGGCAGCAATAAACACAGATAAGGCTTGGCAGCAATCCAGCCTGCCAAGCTCATACAGAGTTCTCCGACATTCGATTCTGTGTTGAGTTCTGCAAAGAGGGGCGTTTGTACAAGTAGCCTTTTTATAGTCTGGAGAGGAGCCTAATTACCACCAGCTGAGTACAATTACCTCCTGTAATTGCATAATTGTTCCTGACGCCTAGTAGCTCTTCAATGGTGTGCATCCAGGAACAACTCACTACTGGCCTCCGGCTCACTCTCCCTTGTCTCCTCCCCACTGGTCCAAGGCTCAGGTGCCTCCTGGTGGCCAACCAGCCTCTCTGCGCCCTGCTCGGAGTCGGAACCATGTCCCGGGTCCTCCACATCCTCCAGAGCCGACTCAGAGGGCCCCTTGCTGTCGGAGTCTGGTGGCAGCTGCAATGGCATCTGCTGGGCCACAACAGCTATGTTTTTGGGAAAGTTGGATACCAAAACCCAATTTTATAGTATAGATATACAAAATCTGTTCTTCGTCAGTTTTTTTTAGAAAAAAGGTGGGAAAATATTTAAAATATCAAATTATATAATCATAATTCTAAAGAATCGGATCCTTTTTCCTAAATTACATGATGAATAACATTTTAAGGGCGCAAGGGGATGTTTCTACGTTAAACTCTGAAAAGATCTCCCGCTATCTTAAAAACTCTGAAGCTATTGGTCATATATTATGATTCCTTGTCAACGCTACGAGTCGCGGTGGCATAGTGGTTAGAATGCAGTATTGCAGGCAAAACATCTGCATTCCACTGCCATCAGTTCGATCCAGACCAGATCAAGGTTGACTCAGCCTTCCTTCCTTCCAAGGTCAATAAAATGAGAACCCAGATTGTTGGGGGGAGGGGGGAAGGCTGATTTTGTAAACTGCTTAGAGAGGGCTTTAAAGCACTGTGAAGCAGTATATAAGTCTAAATGCTATTGCTGTGAGGGAGATGAGACTCACAAAAACATGTCAGATATACTTAAGTCTACTTTAATTAAGATTGACTATTATGACAGAAGCGTGCAAGATGCTTCTTCTCTTTTTCTGAGTGAGTGTGTACATGTGTGCGAACACACCTATCGGCCTGTCTGTGACATTTTCAGTTCCTTCTTTCTCATCTGGGCTTCTGCAATGCTTTTCTGAGCTTTGTAATTGGTAACAGGTCTTTCCCAAAATACATTAAATTGTTTGGATTGCCCTTTATATACTGTATACAGTAGATTTATCTTATTATTAGAAAGTGCCATAATGCATTAATAAATCCGACTCCTATTCTTAAAAATGCTAATCTGGAAAAAAAAAGTTATACTACCTTGTCAGGATAACAATGAGGTAGCAAATCAAATATTGTTCTTACCTATAATTTTCTTAGTGGTGTCAAAAACTAAGCAGTAGCAAGAACATGTAATTATAATTAACTCATAACGGGGAGATTTATTGAAAAATAGCTTTTACTTTATTTTGTTAAAGGCTAATTCTACATCCACTAATTTAGGAATAGACTTCACTGAAATCAAAGGAATTATTTCTAAATAGAGAAAAAAGATTGAGCTGACATTTTAAAAAGGGGAATATATATAAATAGATGGATAGATGGATGGATGGATGGATGGATGGATGGAAGAGAGAGAGAGATGGAGAAATGATAGATATAGATACACACACACACACACACACACACACATGCATATATATACATACACACACATACATGCACACACACAAACATATATATGATATATCTATGAAACATACGTATGTATGTATGTATGTATGTATGTATGTATGTATGTATATACACTGAATATATGTATGTATACAGACAGACACACACGCACATATATATATAATAAAAATGTAATTTCAGTTGATATATTTGTATATACTATAAGAGTGTTAAAGTTTTAATAAAAACAAAATAAACACGGAACATTTATAAAGAAGTAGCTGCCCAGTAATCAACCTGTTTAAATGTTGGAATACCTTAATTATTCTACTTTCTTTTTTTAATATTACTATATCTTATATTTCTTGTTATGCCATTTAGAGTATTTTAATTTTAAAAAGATTTAAATAAATAAGATATATTAATTCTTTGGAGGGCCTGGGATGAAAAATGCAGGACAATTAGCCATCCAAGTGAGATTAAAATATGCCGATTGTGATCCCTTCCCTCTTGTGAATGCAAAGAAAGCATCTTTGAGCTTGTATCCAGGACTGGCTTATGTATACTTAAAAAAAAAAACTATTTATTCATGGTAGTGAAAATAAAACAAACATGGAGAGCTTTACATTAAGAAAAAAGAAGGTGCTGAAATGAGCAGTGAAAATGTTTCAGAAATTCTATTTTAGAATTAAGATGGTGTGAAAGTGCTGGCTTTCATGCCTAAAGTGGGACTAGAATTCACAGTCTCCTGGTGATTGTCTCAAAATCACCCAGTTGTCTTTCATGGCTAAGGTGGGTCTAGAATTCACAGTATCTTAGTGATTGTCTCAAAATCATCCAGATGGCTTTCATGCCTAAGCTTGAACTAAGTCACAGTCTTTCATTTCTTAATTACTATAGCAAACTATATAGCTCCCATATAGATAAAATAAACAAAATAAACTATTCACTGCAAAGTACATCAATACATGCTGCAGTATTGTTAATGAACTTTGTTTTAAACAATTAAGACCAAAATCATAACCTTTACTAAGCACTGAGGTTTTAGGAAATAGCTAGAAATTACACGGGATGTACATCTTGTGCACAAGGTATGCCAAAATGTCCAAAATATGTAGCAATTTTCAGCGCTTTCCTTTTCCTCAGCTTTTCACATCTGCTTTTATTCATTGGATTCAATCAAAGATGTTAAAATTAACCAATTGAAACAAATCATTGTTTGTGGGTTGTGATTTGCATCTTTTATCCATGGGCATGCATGTTGGAAATATATTTTTCTTTCATTTCAAATTTTGTTTTGGAGACTTCTATTTACAATTTATTAACCTGGATGTAGATCATTGTGCAATTCTCCTTTATGAATCCAGATGGGGTGGCATGAGGGATAAGAAGCAGACATCGTCCTAATACTTAACATAAGGTCTTTGTTGGGTGATTATTTTCCCCCTTCTAATCTCTCTAAACCTTCCTCCATTTTTGTCCCAATCTGGCATCACATTGATCTGTAAAATTTCTCTCTTCAACAGTTGGAGACAGGTGCTGTATTTACCTTTGAGATTTGCAGTCTAAAGCACTTCCCTAGCCTTTTAGATTAAATTATTAGCTATAGTATGCAAACAATCATGGGTTCATAATCATACTAATTCATAGCTTATTACTGAAAAAAAGTGCAATTGATGTGTTCACACAGTGCCACGATCTTGCAAGCCAACTATTCTAATGTTTTTTAAAAAATGAGTTTTATTAAACTTGAAAACATTGCAATGAATTTTCTTTTAAAACCCAATTATTAGTTTATAATAGGATATTATAACATTATAGGAATATAATTATATATCTCTCTTGCTATTTTATAAAAAAAATGGAGCGTTTAACCTGTTACATAAACAGAGATGAACGCTTCTGTACTTCAATGGCTCCATTGAAGATGGATATAGATATAGATATAGATATAGATATAGATATAGATATAGATATAGATATAGATATAGATATAGATATAGATATAGATATAGATATAGATATAGATATAGATATAGATATAGATATAGATATAGATATAGATATAGATATAGATATAGATATAGATATAGATATAGATATAGATATAGATATAGATATTTTTGGTATCCATATCATTGGTTATTGTACACTTCCCAGAGTATTTTCTTTGTGAAGAGGGAAGCTATATAAATGTAATTGATAAATAAATACTAAACTCCTTGAAAAAAAGAGGAGGAAAAACATTTCAGGAGAGGGGAGTATTAATTAAACAAAACTAAAAATTCAGAAACCTTTCCATTCCTAAATTATGTTGTTCAAAGGCCTGGAGACTATAGCATATGAAGAATGTCTGCAGGTTTTGGGTTTGGCTTGTATAAAGAAAGGAAAAAATAGGGGTGGCCTGATAGAAGTATTCCAGCATTTGAGAGGCTGCCACAAAGAAGAGGGGGTCAAATTATTCTCCAAATCACCTGAGGGCAGGACAAGAAACAGGAAACTAATCAAAGAGAGAAGCAACCTGGAATTAAGGGAGAAACTTCCTAACAGTGATGATAATTAACCAGTGGAACAGCTTGCCTCCAGAAATTTGGGGCGCACCATTACTGGAGGTTTTTAAGAAGAGACTGGATAGTCACTTATCTGAAATGGTATAGCAAGGGCTGGACTAGAAGACCTCCAAGGTGCCTTCCAGTTCTGTTCTGTTCCGTCCTATTCTATTCTAAATATAGGAAAAACAACATTTAAAGAGATGGGAGGGGGGGGAGTCACACCACACTATTAAGATTGAGAAGTTGTTGATGCTCTCAGGGCTTAGTTGTTTTCTTGCATACATTTCTTGCTAGAACTGATGATGTGACCATGAAATATCTGGAAGAAAACAACCAAGCTCAGAAAGCACCAAGGACCCCTCATTCCAAGAGGATTACCATATGTAAAGTGTGCCTTACTATTTTACCTTTTAACATCTTCTAAAATAAGCTTTTAAGAAAAAGACCAAAAATTTAATTATCCCCTCAATTCATTAATTTATATGTTAAATTAAATTAATTATAAAACTGCCTCCAAAGAGGAAACAATTATTCTTACCAAATGATATACATTTTTTAATTGCAACCCTGAATTCATTGCAGCAAGCTATATCCTTAAGTTCTTAGTGCTTTATCCAATAAGCAGCCTGAAGAACAAAACAACCAGCAAATTGCAGATGTCTTTTTTTTCTGTTTTGCAAGAAGTTGTTAAAACATGTGGCTGGAATCCAAAGATGAAATACATTGAAATTGGAGACAACAGAGGGTCTACATAAAATACATTTTGGGATTTACTGCAGAATAAGCAACACCTGGACATGAAACAGTGTGGCCTAAAATGTCATACAATTGGAAGGAATCACTGAAGCCATCATGATGGACTCCCTGCTTTATGCACTAATCAAAGTATCATAACAGATGTCTGTTCACCTTCTCTTTAAAAGTCGAATCAGATGAGGAGACGGAGTGGGAGCCAGGGCCAGCATCAAGGAATCAGAGAGCTCTGAGGGGGGAGAGGGAATGGAGCTATCAGAGTTAGAGACAGAGGCAGAGCCTGAGCCATCCATTAGCCCTCAGATGGAGAGGAAACAGCTCCCAGGTCTGGAGGTGGCTGATAAGGAAGAGGAGGAACACCTGGGTCCAATGCCTGACACCCGAATGCGCAGAAGGCAGAGGAGAGGAGGGCAGTGGAAATCTAAGGGCCAGTCCTTGGAATGGAAGAGCTACCGCTGCTAGCTAAGTCCCACCCTAGCTCTGGGGATAAAAGGCAGGGAGCAGAGATGACTAAGTGTGGCAGACAACTATTTTTCTCCCTGTCGGTCAGCCACTGATATTCTGAACTTCTGGATCCTGTCAGGAACTTTATTGGAATTCTTTCTTGGAATCTACAGTGCAGAAAGTTGGGCTTGCCTTTGGAGCATGTGAGTGTGTGTCTTTGTTGATGGATAAGAGCAAGCACACCTTCCAGGACTTCCTTTATGAGTGTTGGAAGAGAGAGAGAGACAGAGAGAGAAGAGACAGAGAGAGAGAGAGAGACAGAGAGAGAGAGAGAGAGAGAGAGAGACAGACAGACAGACAGAGAGAGAGAGAGAGAGAGAGAGAGACAGAGACAGAGACAGAGACTCCTGGTGCGTTGGGCCATTTCAGGAGGAAAGAGAGCGAGCTTCGCTTTCCACAGGCACTTGGAGACTAAATTAGGCTGCTGTGTGTGTGTGAAAGAGAGAGACTCTTGGCTGGAGCTACTGGGGCTCCTAATAAAGGGAAGGTATAGGTAAAGGTTCCCCTCACACACATGTGGTAGTCATTACCAACTCTAGGGGCAGTGCTCATCTCCATTTCAAAGCCAAAGAGCCAGCACTGTCAGAAGACGTCTCCATGGTCATGTAGCCGACATGACTCAACACCGAAGGCACATGGAACACTGTTACCTTCCCACCTAAAGTGGTTCCTATTTTTTTACTTGTATTTTTTACATGCTTTCGAACTGCTAGGTTGGCAGAAGCTGGGACAAGTAATGGGAGCTTACTTGTCAAATATGGTGCTGAAAATGGACATAACGCTTGAGATTTGAGCAGAAGAGAACAACGTTTAAATATTTATGTTTATGATAGGGAAACTACATTCTTTTGATTCCACTGAAAATTACACTTCTCTTGTTCAGGGTAAAGCAGTGAGACAATTCTATGACTTTAATATTCAGCATCATGCCAGCTGTCCTATAATGATTTTCATTCTCTTTCCTTTTTCCTAAATGAGGAATTTTGCAATTATCTGTTAAATTCCATTCTTATATTTTCAGGTCATTTCTCTAATCAAGATCATTTTGGTTTTATTTTGTCGTCTGAAATATTGGCTCTATAGTCCCTGCAAATTTTCTAGGCATTTCTTTCATCTCATTACCTAAGTCATGAATAAAATTGTTACATACTGATTACCTGGCACCTCATTCTATTTAGGTCTCCCATCACTGAAGAGCACTCTGAATGTGATTTTCAAGCTGCCTGATTCCGAATGTTAATATGGGATGGAACATATCACTCAAACAACTTAAATTTCAACAAGTTGGATAGATGTGTCTGTGCTGTCATGTATACATATAAACTCATTTATGAATTGGAAGTTTTAACAATGAGGACTGCATCAAGGATTTGAATTCTTGAACTACTACTCATCAGTTTTAGGGATAATGTCCTATTAGAATTTCTGCTGTTGCATTTGAAACTGGCACATAGGAAATCATGAGCCATGTGGATTAGGATTGAAAATTGCATCCAGAAATGATCAAAAGGCAATCCAGGAAATCTATTCCACAGCGGAAAGAAGCTAATAAGACCGTTGATAAGATCATTTAAAGCAGTAGTAAAATAAAAGTAAAGGTTCCCTTCGCACATATGTGCTAGTCATTCCTGACTCTAGGGGACGGTGCTCATCTCTGTTTCAAAGCCGAAGAGCCAGTACTGTCCAAAGATATCTCTGTGGTCATGTTGCCGGCATGACTAAACCCCGAAGGTGAACACTATTACCTTCCCACCAATGGTCCCTATTTTTCTACTTGCATTTTTTACATGCTTTCAAACTGCTAGGTTGGCAGAAGCTGAGACAAGTAACGGGAGCTCACTCCATTACACAGTGCTAGGGATTCGAACTGCTGACCTTCTGAGCGAAGATCAATGTTTTAATCAACGTTTTAGCCACTGAGCCACCGCATCCTTTACAGCATCAGCAATAGTAGTCAATGTCTTATCAAGCCCACTATCTCTTCCTGAGCATTTTAGTTTTGGTCTCCTAACATTCTGATGTGTGATAGAACCTTCAAGAACCTTCAAGAACGGTGAACCCTGAGATTCTCTCTACGAAGACAGGAAAAAAAGGAGGAATGTAACAAGAGATGAAGACAAAAAGAGAGAGAAAGTTTTGCAACAGGAAGAGATAAAAAGCACTGAATCAGCAATTTGATTCTTCTTGGTGTCTTTGGCCATACCCACCAAAGATAGGGAAATGAGTGTGCTTCTCAAACCAAAAAAAGTTATATCAATCTCAAAATTCTTCAAACAATATCTTAAGTGTGTGTTTAAATAAATATATTTCTTCAGGTGTAGCTCAGGATTTACTGGATTGTATTAATTCACATTGCAATCTCTATACATTCTTCAGATCCAAAGATTTTACATGGCTTTTGAGTTATGCATCTCTTGTTGCTGATCCAATTCATGATATTTTGATTTTTATTCATTCATTCATTTAAAGAAAAAAGTCATCAGAGTATGTTTTTCTCAGGAAGAAAATATAGTCATGTTTAACTGTGCCTTGATGTGTCACCCTTTTTTTTAAATTTAATGCAGCTGCCCAGGCAGGAAACTGTTGCATGTGTGAAATAGGATGAATGGGGTATGATTAGGGATGAATCTACCCTGGATTTCTTTCAAAGTGAGATGCCATGAGTTGCCAAACTGGACTCCTCAATGACATGACAGTAACAATGGATTGATATTGCTGTCATCATTCAATGCATTTATGGGAGATTGTGCAAAAAAAAAAAAAAAAAAGAACCTTGGCTTCATAGAATTGCCAAAAGGAAAATGAGATATTAATATTTCTGTAGAAAAGAATTTGGCATGGGACTCATTTTGGAAGCTATTTTAGAAATGTAGATTGTATATTCAAAATCCAGACAACAGGTGCCTGGAATTTGAGGGTGTCTTCCTTAAAAATATAATTGTATAATTTGGCAGGCCAGATTGAAGTTTGTGCCCAGATGGCAGCTCCATGGAATGAATGGAACTGATCCTAGCATTTTGGGTGAAGGGTGAACAGCATTTTAATTCTTCCTACCTTTTCCCAAAGTACCTTGCCAGCTGCTTTTGAGCCTTGTAAGAGAAAATAAAATGTAGTCATATTTTTATCCCTTTACTGTATAAAATACAACTTGGGGAGTGTTCTGACCCCCACCTTGTCCGTTCAGAAACTAAAGCCAAACAGAACGTTCAAAGGAATGTTTTTATCAGTCCCGGCTCTTGCTGGCTGCGAGCCCAAAATAAACACAGATAAATGCTCTGGCAAAAATCCTAACTCATAAACTGCTACAAAACAGGATTATATAAATCAAGTCACTTATCCAAGTGCTTTTTCTCGATGGTTGCACACAAACGGAGAGCTTGACTAGAACAGAAACAGAACGTTGACTTCTGCAACCAGGGCGTGGCACCATGTCTTTTATCCGCAGAAGGAGATCCTAACGAACCACAGCTGCTCATTATCATCTCCTGTGAGTCCTCAATTGTTCCTTACGTCAGTCAGCCCTTCTCCTGCGTGCATCCCGAAACAACTCACAGGAGGTTTCTGTGTCAGCATTTCTCACTGATCCAAGGCTCAATCATTACCTGGGGACCAACTAGTCTCTCTGAGCCCTGCTCAGAGTCAGAACCCTGTCCAGAGCCCTCCTCCTCCTCCAGGCCTGACTCATAGGGCCCCTTGCTGTCAGAGTCTGATAGCAGCTCCAAAGGCTCCTGCCGAGCCACAACAGGGAGATAAGCAAAATACAGAAAAATAGATCTGGAAGGAACTTTGGAGGTCTTCTAGTCAAGTCTGCTCAAGTAAAGACCCTATACTTTTCCAAAAAAATGGCTGTCAACGCTCATAAAAACCTCCAGTGATGGAGCACCCACAGCCTCTGGAGGCAAGCTGTTCCATTGATTGTCAAGTTTGAAGTATACTTTTGTTGTTGCAACCATTACCAGTTCTCAGTTTGCCAACAAGCCAGGAGGAGGGAAGGGTAAGAAGGAATGTAGGCTCCAGACATCAAGAAGACAGCCATGAGACAGCTTTGGTCGCACTGACCGATGATCTATGGAGAGCCAGGGATGGAGGTTATTCCTCCATCCTAGTGCTCCTTGACCTCTCAGCGGCCTTCTATACCATCGACCATGGTATCCTTCTGTGACGGTTACGAGAGGTGGGAGTGGGCGGCACCGTTTTTCGGTGGTTCTCCTCCTACCTCTCGGACAGGTCGCAGTCAGTGTTAGTTGGGGGAGAGAGGTCGACCCCTAGGCCCCTGAAATATGGGGTCCTTCAGGGTTCGGTCCTATCCCCCCTTCTGTTCAATATCTACATGAAGCCACTGGGTGAGATCATTCGACGGCACGGGATAAAATACCATCAATATGCGGACGATACTCAGTTGTATCTGTCCGCCCCATGCCAACTCAGTGAAGCGGTTAACATGATGTGTCAGTGCCTGGAGGCTGTCAGGGTCTGGATGGGAGTTAACAAGCTTGTACTCAATCCAGACAAGACCGAGTGGCTGTTGTGTTTCCCTCCCAAGAATTTGGCCAGTATTCCATCACTCAGGCTGGGGGGTGAAAATTTACGCCCCTCAGACAGGGCGCGCAACTTGGGAGTCCTCCTGGACCCACAGCTGACCTTAGAACATCACCTGTCGGCTGTCACCAGGGGGGCATTTGCCCAGGTTCACCTGGTGCACCAGTTGCGCCCCTACCTGAACCGGGAGGCACTCGCGACAGTCACTCATGCCCTCGTGACCTCAAGACTGGACTACTGCAATGCGCTCTACATGGGGCAGCCTTTGAAGAGTATTCGGAGACTACAACTCGTCCAGAATGCAGCCGCGCGAGTGATTGTGGGTGCACCTTGGTACACCCACATTACACCTATCCTCCGCGAGCTGCACTGGTTACCGATCGGTCTCCGGATACGCTTCAAAGTGCTAGTCGTAACTTATAAAGCCCTTCATGGTATTGGACCTGGGTACTTGAGAGACCGCCTTCTGCCAATTACCTCCCACAGACCCGTTAGATCGCACAGGGTCGGCCTCCTCCGGGTTCCGTCTACCAGCCAATGCCATCTGGCTACTACCCGGGGGAGGGCCTTCTCTGTTGCAGCTCCGGCCCTCTGGAAAGAACTCCACGCGGAGATTCGGACCCTCACCCCTCTCCAGGCCTTCCGGAAAGCCGTCAAAACCTGGCTGTGCCGACAGGCCTGGGGTTGATGAGTTTCCCCTCCCCTCTCGACATGTATGGCTGTATGACTCTTGTGTATTTTAATTATATGTATTGTGTTTGTATCTTTTGAGTTGTTCGCCGCCCTGAGTCCCTCCCGGAGAAGGGTGGCATACAAATAAATTAAATCTGAAATCTGAATCTGAGACACTTCGGCAGGTCTTTGCCAAAACCAAAGATTTTTTTTTCTCATAACAATACAATGTGACTCAATTGGAAACTGTGACCTGCTCTAATAGGGGGAGGGAGAACCCTACGCTTTAATTGTGTGCGTTTGCACCGGAATTAGCTAGATCTGGTTTTGCCCTCATCAGTGCCGAAATGATTTACTGAATACAGTTTTGCATTGAGAGATGGGAAGGTCTTGATCTTGCCTGCTTTGGTTGGCTTTGTCAGTTTGAACGTTGACATTAGTTATTTGTTCTCATTGTCAGGAAATTTCTTCTTAATACTAGGTTTGATTTCTCTTTGTTACGCTTCCATCCATTACTTCTTGTCCTGCCCTCAGGTGCTTTGGAGAATAAGTTGACCCCTATTTGGGAAGGGTATATCAATGAAGAAAACTGTGTTTCCCCCACATGGAAACTTTTTTTTTTACTGCTACAGACTTTCATTTTTCTTTTCTTCCTCCCAACACCAAGCCTAGAAGCTAACTCAATGTTAATACCTTGATTATTTTGACCTGGGGATGTTAGCAGTTACTTTTCTAAACCACAACATATTTGTGGATTCTGTCTGTACGTAGAACCATGGCTCATAGGGAAAGGGGGAGGTTATTTCATCTCTATCAAAATCCTCAAAATAGCTTCCTTTCTCTTCTTTGAGTTGTGAAAACACATATTCATTTTAATGGGAATATTTTTAAGTGTGTTTTTCTCTAGACTTTCTATTATGTTGTGATGGTATGAAAAATAAAAGACCTTGAGAACACAGAAAAGAGAGGAGGCTGCCTAGGGGAGCGGTCAGATAGGAGACAGCAAAGCCCCCAGCTGCATAATGCATGGAGAAAGAAGATCAGAAGATACCCTCCCTAGTTTTTCAGGCTGTAAAGAAGTCATCAGGAGATTTGTACTTTCAGACTTGCCAGACTCCAGTTGTGCAATAACATAGAAGTAGCTCATTTGGTTGTGTTTCCTGTCTGATTTTTCTGGGAGGCTGACATATGTACATGATGGATACATATAAGGGAAAATGTACATAAAACCCTTTACTTTAGTTAGCTTGCCAAAAATACATGAGAAATCACATGAATATAAGCAGACAATTTCATATTAGAATTTGTACATTTCTCAAATGTCACTAGGCAGAGATTTTTTTTATGGCAAAGCAAAACATTTTTTTACAAAATATATGAACTGCTCTGTTCATACATTTTACTATGTAAAAGCAGCATTGGGTCTCCTTGGACTGATGCAAATTTCTTCCTTTACTCTGAGATTCCTACAACTCCCTCAAGTGCCCACAGGATTCATTTTTGTTCTTCAAGCAAGAACTATCACAGAGTTTCCATCATTCTTCCTTTGTTGTGTATGGAGAAAGGTTTTTAATTTCATACTTCATTTCCAGCTCACTACTGTCAAGATGTTATCTAAGTATCATTAAAAGGCAAGTTGAAATCGGTCTTGGCTGCAAAGCTGAGAGGAAAAAAAAATTAAGGAAGATATTCCTAGTAACATGTTTTTATTGTTCCCTGAAGTGTAAGCTTGGACAAGGTAGAGGCAATTCAAGTTGTATCCATATTCATCCCTGAATTGGCAAAATATAGCATAGTATGGTAGCCAATGAAATTGGTGAAAAGAAATATGTACTTCATTAAGGATTTTATTGATACTGATTTTTTTAAAGACCCATTTTACTAATATTTGAAATTGGTAAATGGTGTGAATATTTGGCTTGCGCTGCAAGGATATAAACGAAAAGCAGTTCACTGACCATTTTTAAGAACTTAGTAATTTAGTGTGTCATTTTTTAAATTTAATTCAGTTGTAGGCTCTGCTTAACTCCAAAATGATTCTGAGTATCTCACAATATAGAAAATAGAACATATGAAAACACGTTCAGAATTTCTACAACTCTTTACAAAACCTTATAAAAACTATTGTACTTTAACTCTAGAAGCTATTACGGGAACTGGCATGAATTACGAATCAACTTTAAATATGCTTTCTTCATTTTATCCCTTTCCCTTTGCACGATCATCCACAACCCCATTAGAATATTTAGAAAAAAATCTTCCTTTCCCTTTTGCCATGAATTTGCATCTCTAATGAGGTATTTTTATAGATGATAAGGGCTATAAGCTGAGTAGTTTTCACTTCTTAACATCTGTGATTTTAAGAACAGACAAATGGATTATCATGTTTGAACTCCCCTATGCTTGATCTCACCTGATTTTAATCCTTATCTTTCTAGGCAGCCCTGAATATTACAGAAAGCGTTTTAAACTACAATTTGCTGCACCTTGGGTAATATCCTGGTTCACATACATAGCTAGGCCATAAATCATGACCAGGTTCTTGCACCTTTATAAGCAAAATCCAAATAAATATTGTGCCTTGGCATATTGTGTAAACCCAGCCAATATAAATCAAATAAAAGGAACTGGTATCTTCCCCATGTTGTACCTAATAGAAAGGGAGCATGGGGAAACTATAAGTCAGGCAATTGGAAGTTTCCAATTTCCTTGTGTCTTGTACAGATAAACCTAGTGTGTGTGAAGTTTTTGAATTGCAGAGCGGTTTTGCTTGAAGCTGTGCGCCTTGCAAATGGAGTTGATTGTTTACATCCAGCTTTGTAGATTCATAGTGCTTAATTTAGCAAATGGTTGTGTGGTTTCCACTGGAAAGATCCTACACATTTTATACAAAATGAACTTGAGGAAGCTTTCTTGGTGGAGCTAAAGGCACTCATTCTGATCTTGTGGCTTTACTGAGTCCCTTTGTCCTGTTTTATCTTTGAAATCTGCTTGTCTGTCATTGAATCTTGAATGAAAAATAATCAAAAGCAACTGAAAGAGTTGCCTTACTATTATTGCACAAGATCTTTAGCTCCTGGGAAAATAAAATTGCCCTGTTCCTAGAGGTGTACTGTTGGTATGTTAGCCTCGAGGGACTCATGAGAGAATGGCTAGGAATAGACAAGAGACTTTGAATGCCTGGCATTTGCTGCCCCAACTCAAAATATCTATTCAGCATCTCCTGTGGTATGATGTGTGTTAGAGTAACATCAGTTAGAGAAGACCTACTCTTTGAAAATTGTAAAGGATATAGAAAGAGAGAGAAAAAAAGAAACAATTGAAGAAATTACCAATTATGTTTTCTTCCTTCCTGCCAGTCTCACTTACTGAATTGAATGATGTCCATGGTTTGGTGTCTAGATAACTTAGACGCAACGCCTGTTAGAATAGTAGGGAAGAGATAGATCAGCTCGGCTGAAATTTGCTTTAATTAAGTTCCTTGACACTTCAGCTAAGTTACACCATTATACTGTGGGTTTTAAATTATTATCCTATTGCCCTTTAGATATCTCTAAGTCATTCAGAATCAGATTGATTCTGATTGATTGGAGTGGCATAAAAGCCTAGTAAAAAAATAAAATATATTTTCAATTTTTCTCCCTTATTCTCAGAAATCTTGGAAATTCTTTCAAAGTTTTTAACCTACTAAATTTTGGGAGAGTATGAAGGGGGCTGAAGATTTTTTCCCTCCTCTTCCTCTATATTTCCTCGGTTGCTCAGAAACTTCCTTTGCTGCTTAGTTTAGAAAATCTAATGGGAAGAATTCCTTGAGATTTTTCTTTGGGAAAGAGGGAAACATGGGAGCTTTATTAATTTTCAAGTCAAATTACAGAAGAATTAAGATTTGGGTACTATTAAAAAGTATGATATTTACCCCAAGTCAGGCTCAAACTGACATTTTTTGTCTTCAACCTTGTGCAAACAGATATTCATAATGTCATAGGAAATTTGAAAAAGCTAGTGAGTAAAGGAAGTTGGATATTCAAATAGAAAACTGTATATTTATAGTTTAATATTAAAAGAAATTAATACTGGGAGGGGAGAATATGTTGCTTTTGCTAAAGAGAATTAAAAGTTAAGGAATCCTGAATCTTAAGATAATTGCAAGGATGGAAGAATTCTGAACTGTGGTTTTGTTCAGTATATCATTTTCCCCAAACGTAATTTCATTTCAGATCTATTCCATATTTCTTCTTGCTCAAAGATTTTTCTGTGTGGTGTTTCCTAATATAATGCATTCCTTGTACACTTCCTAAGATAATGTATTTTTCTCTGCATTCCATGTTGGAGGGTACTGAATTGATTTCTACATTAAAAAAGATCACAGCAATGAGACTTTTGCGGTGAAAGCTGGGTTACTGGGATTTGACATGAGTCTTATGGAGCCACAAAGGCAAATTTTGGGTTCACACATCACATTTAACTGCAATGTGTTTTTAATTTAATTTAAAGATTTTCCAGACCCAGGTTTAGACAATAGCATCTAGACAATTGCACTTTATTCAGTACAATATCATTAAAATAATCAAAATGTGACCCAAAACATAACTCTAATGATGAAGAGTGAAGCGTAGAGTCATTTGATAGTGAGATGGGCAGTAGAAAAATTCAATTTTATTTATTTATTTAGTATATGGCACAGAGTACATGGATAGCTGTAATAGAGGTGGGTTGCTACTGGTTCATCCTAGATCAGTAGTATGTGCGCGATCCTGTGATGCTTCTGAGCATACATACACACACACACACACACATATAATAATACATATTATGATACATGTATGCTGGAAATATGTAGTCAATTTTATAAGGTATGGGGAATAATTGAGTTATTGAGAATGGAATAAGTGTTTTATATGATAATATCCAAGCCATTTATCCAATTAAACACACAGTGTTAGTTGAAGAAAATTTGCTTCCCCCCCCAAATATAGCAGCTCTCAAATACCAGCTATAGTATGATATAGTATGATGACAGATAGATAGATAGATAGATAGATAGATAGATAGATAGATAGATAGATAGATAGATAGATAGCAGTGACGTGCGGTGAGCTTCATGGCCGGTGAGGCAAGCGCGAAAGCCCCGCTCTATGGCCGATGGCGCTGGGACTTTAAAGTCCTGCTGCCGGGGCCCTCCCGCCACTTTAAAGCCATGCCCCCGGGCACCGACTGCTCCAGCGAGGCTTCCAGCTCCATCCCAGCAGGCGGAGAGGGCGAGGGAGGACTGGAGGTGATGGGCGAGCTGGCAGGCTCAGCAGTGCTGCTGCACCGGCAGAGCCAGACTGAGGGACGAGGGGCAGCCGAGCCTCTGTGGTGGCAGGACCCTGGGCTTTAAAGTCCTGGCGCCGTCCGCCATAGAGCGGGACCAGGTCCTCCCTTCTATGGCTCACCCAGCCTTTGTGAACTGATTGCTGATGGAGGAGAGAGAGAAGAGGAGAGGACCGCCGCCCTCCGGGCCAAGCGTGTCAGTCTACAGCTGCGGGCTTTAGCTCTGCCTTTAGCCGGGCTGGGGGCTGGAAGCCGGCTGGCACCCAACAGCCAATGGCTGAGCGGCCCCAGGGGCAGCTCCCGGCCAGCAGTGAAGCGAGGCTGCTCGGGCAGCTGAGGCTCAGCTGCCCCTCATCCCTCAGGCTGGCTTTGCTGTTGCAGCGGCGCTGCTGAGCCCACCCACCCGCCACCACGAGTCCTCCCTCGCCCTCTCCGCCCACCAGGATGGAGCTGGAAGCCTCGCTGGAGCAGTCGGTGCAGGTGTGCATCTTCAAGATCATTGTCATTGGGGACTCCAACATGGACAAGACCTGCCTGACGGTTCGCTTCTGCGGCGGCACCTTCCCCACCAGCACCGAGGCCACCATTGGCGTGGATTTCAGGGAGAAGGCGGTGGAGATCGCCGGGGAGCACATCAATCATGTCCCGCTGAATGGCCGATCCGGAAGGCATGCCGGCACTTTAAAGTGCATGCTGCCTTGGCCCACCATAGAGTGAAACATGTCCTGGTTTGTGGCCGGGAGGCACGCTGGCACTTTAAAGTGCCAGCGTGCCTCCTGGCCACAAACCAGGACATGTTTCACTCTATGGTGGGCCAAGGCGGCATGGCTTTAAAAAATAAAAAATAAAAAAATGTTCCAGCCTGCGTGCCAGCCCGCGCTCCAGCAGAGGCGCGTAAAACACACGCACACACACACAATAAAAACAAATTACAATTACTTACATTACAAATAATTTTGAATTCCTCCCCCCTGCCCCCTCCCTCTGACCCACATACCTTTCAGCTGCGTCAAAAATGCAAGATTTGATCTAGCCAGGGCTAGGCAGACTAGGATAGTTGCTGCTAGAGTCACCACATGAATGACTCTGCTTAACTGTTTTTAAAAAAGCCTCTAAACAAAGTGCCCTCTGCAGGAGGAGGTGAGAGAATCACGTGCCTC